>NC_045437.1:92994943-93088820 GCF_002776525.5 Piliocolobus tephrosceles | reverse complement strand
TATTTTATTATTATTATACTTTAAGTTCTAGGGTACATGTGCATAACGTGCAGGTTTGTTACATATGTATATTTGTGCCATGTTGGTGTGCTGCACCCATCAACTCGTCAGCACCCATCAACTTGTCATTTACATCAGGTAAAACTCCCAGTGCAATCCCTCCCCCCTCCCCACTCCCCATGATAGGCACCGGTGTGTGATGTTTCCCTTCCCGAGTCCAAGTGATCTCATTGTTCAGTTCCCACCTATGAGTGAGAACATGCAGTATTTGGTTTTCAGCTCTTGTGATAGTTTGCTAAGAATGATGGTTTCCAGCTGCATCCATGTCCCTACAAAGGATGCAAACTCATCCTTTTATATGGCTGCATAGTATTCCATGGTGTATATGTGCCACATTTTCTTAATCCAGTCTGTCACTGATGGACATTTGGGTTGATTCCAAGTCTTTGCTATTGTGAATAGTGCCACAATAAACGTACGTGTGCATGTGTCTTTATAGCAGCAGGATTTGTAATCCTTTGGGTATATACCCAGTAGTGGGATGGCTGGGTCATATGGTACCTCTAGTTCTAGATCCTTGAGGAATCGCCATACTGTTTCCAATAATGGTTGAACTAGTTTACAATCCCACCAACAGTGTAAAAGTGTTCCTATTTCTCCACATCCTCTCCAGCACCTGTTGTTTCCTGACTTTTTAATAATTGCCATTCTAACTGGTGTGAGATGGTATCTCATTGTGGTTTTGCTTTGCATTTCTCTGATGGCCAGTGATGATGAGCATTTTTTCATGTGTTTGTTGGCTGTACGAATGTCTTCTTTTGAGAAATGTCTGTTCACATCCTTTGCCCACTTTTTGATGGGGTTGTTTTTTTCTTGTAAATTTGTTTGAGTTCTTTGTAGGTCCTGGATATTAGCCTTTTGTCAGATGAGTAGATTGCAAAAATTTTCTCCCATTCTGTAGGTTGCCTGTTCACTCTGATGGTAGTTTCTTTTGCCGTGCAGAAGCTCTTTAGTTTAATTAGATCCCATTTGTCAATTTTGACTTTTGTTGCCTCTGCTTTTGGTGTTTTAGACATGAAGTCCTTGCCCATGCCTATGTCCTGAATGCTATTACCTAGGTTTTCTTCTAGGGTTTTTATGGTATTAGGCCTAACATTTAAGTCTCTAATCCATCTTGAATTAATTTTCGTATAAGGAGTAAGGAAAGGATCCAGTTTCAGCTTTCTACTTATGGCTAGCCAATTTTCCCAGCACCATTTATTAAATAGGGAATCCTTTCCCCATTTCTTGTTTCTCTCAGGTTTGTCAAAGATCAGATGGCTGTAGATGTGTGGTATTATTTCTGAGGGCTCTGTTCTGTTCCATTGGTCTATATCTCTGTTTTGGTACCAGTACCATGCTGTTTTGGTTACTGTAGCCTTGTAGTATAGTTTGAAGTCAGGTAGCGTGACGCTCCCAGCTTTGTCCTTTTAACTTAGGATTGTCTTGGCAATGCGGGCTCTTTTTTGGTTCCATATGAACTTTAAAGCAGTTTTTTCCAATTCTGTGAAGAAACTCATTGGTAGCTTGATGGGGATGGCATTGAATCTATAAGTAACCTTGGGCAGTATGGCCATTTTCACAATATTGATTCTTCCTATCCATAAGCATGGTATGTTCTTCCATTTGTTTGTGTCCTCTTTGATTTCACTGAGCAGTGGTTTGTAGTTCTCCTTGAAGAGGTCCTTTACATCCCTTGTAAGTTGGATTCCTAGGTATTTTATTCTCTTTGAAGCAATTGTGAATGGAAGTTCATTCATGATTTGGCTCTCTGTTTGACTGTTACTGGTGTATAAGAATGCTTGTGATTTTTGCACATTAATTTTGTATCCTAAGACTTTGCTGAAGTTGCTTATCAGCTTAAGGAGATTTTGGGCTGAGACAATGGGGTTTTCTAAATATACAATCATGTCATCTGCAAACAGGGACAATTTGACTTCTTCATTTCCTAACTGAATACCCTTGATTTCTTTCTCTTGCCTGATTGCCCTAGCCAGAATTTCCAACACTATGTTGAATAGGAGTGGTGAGAGAGGGCATCCCTGTCTTGTGCCAGTTTTCAAAGGGAATTTTTCCAGTTTTTGCCCATTCAGTATGATATTGGCTGTGTGTTTGTCATAAATAGCTCTTATTATTTTGAGATACGTTCCATCAATACCGAATTTATTGAGAGTTTTTAGCATGAAGGGCTGTTGAATTTTGTCAAAGGCCTTTTCTTCATCTATTGAGATAATCATGTGGTTTTTGTCTTTGGTTCTGTTTATATGCTGGATTACGTTTATTGATTTGCGTATGTTGAACCAGCCTTGCATCCCAGGGATGAAGCCCACTTGATCGTGGTGGACAAGCTTTTTGATGTGCTGCTGGATCCTGTTTGCCAGTATTTTATTGAGGATTTTTGCATAGCTATTCACCAGGAATATTGGTCTAAAATTCTCTTTTTTTGGTGTGTCTCTGCCAGGCTTTGGTATCAGGATGATGTTGGCCTCATAAAATGAGTTAGGGAGGATTCCCTCTTTTTCTATTGATTGGAATAGTTTCAGAAGGAATGGTACCAGCTCCTCCTTGTACCTCTGGTATTATTCGGCTGTGAATCCATCTGGTCCTGGACTTTTTTTGGTTGGTAGGCTATTAATTATTGCCTCAATTTCAGAGCCTGCTATTCATCTATTCAGGGACTCAGCTTCTTCCTGGTTTAGTCTTGGGACAGTGTAAGTGTCCAGGAAATTATCCATTTCTTCTAGATTTTCTAGTTGATTTGCATAGAGGTGTTTATAGTAATTCTCTGATGGTAGTTTGTATTTCTGTGGGGTCGGTGGTGATATCCCCTTTATCATTTTTTATTGTGTCTATTTGATTCCTCTCTCTTTTCTTCTTTATTAGTCTTGCTAGCAGTCTGTCAATTTTGTTCATCTTTTCAAAAAACCAACTCCTGGATTCATTGGTTTTTTGGAGGGTTTTTTGTATCTCTGTCTCCTTCAGTTCTGCTCTGATCTTAGTTATTTCTTGCCTTCTGCTAGCTTTTGAATGTGTTTGCTCTTGCTTCTCCATTTCTTTTAATTGTGATGTTAGAGTGTCCATTTTAGATCTTTCCAGCTTTCTCTTGTGGGCATTCAGTGCTATAAATTTCCCTCTACACACTGCTTTAAATGTGTCCCAGAGATTCTGGTATGTTGTATTTTTGTTCTCATTGGTTTCAAAGAACATCTTTATTTCTGCCTTCATTTCGTTATGTACCCAGTAATCATTCAGGAGCGGGTTATTCAGTTTCCATGTAGTTGAGCAGTTTTGATTGAGTTTCTTAGTCCTGAGTTCTAGTTTGATTGCACTGTGGTCTGAGAGACAGTTTGATATAATTTCTGTTCTTTTACATTTGCTGAGGAGTGCTTTACTTCCAATTATGTGGTCAATTTTGGAATAAGTGCGATGTGGTGCTGAGAAGAATGTATATTCTGTTGACTTGGGGTGGAGAGTTCTATAGATGTCTACTAGGTCCGCTTGGTGCAGAGATGAGTTCAATTCCTGGATATCCTTGTTAACTTTCTGTCTCGTTGATCTGTCTAATGTTGACAGTGGAGTGTTGAAGTCTCCCATTATTATTGTATGGGAGTCTAAGTCTCTTTGGAAGTCTCTAAGGACTTGCTTTATGAATCTGGGTGCTCCTCTATTGGGTGCATATATATTTAGGATAGTTAGCTCTTCCTGTTGAATTGATCCCTTTACCATTATGTAATGGCCTTCTTTGTCTCTTTTGATCTTTGATGGTTTAAAGTCTGTTTTATCAGAGACTAGGATTGCAACCCCTGCTTTTTTTGGTTCTCCATTTGCTCGGTAGATCTTCCTCCATCCGTTTATTTTGAGCCTATGTATGTCTCTGCATGTGAGATGGGTCTCCTGAATACAGCAGACTGATGGGTCTTGACTCTTTATTCAGTTTGCCAGTCTGTGTCTTTTAATTGGAGCATTTAGTCCATTTACATTTAAGGTTAATATCGTTATGTGTGAACTTGATCCTGCCATTATGATATTAACTGGTTATTTTGCTCGTTAGTTGATGCAGTTTCTTCCTAGCCTCCATGGTCTTTACATTTTGGCATGTTTTTGCAATGGCTGGTACCGGTTGTTCCTTTCCATGTTTAGGGCTTCCTTCAGGGTCTCTTGTAAGGCAGGTCTGGTGGTGACAAAATCTCTAAGCATCTGCTTATCTGTAAAGGATTTTATTTCTCCTTCACTTATGAAACTTAGTTTGGCTGGATATGAAATTCTGGGTTTAACATTCTTTTCTTTAAGAATGTTGAATATTGGCCCCCACTCTCTTCTGGCTTGTAGAGTTTCTGCCGAGAGATCTGCTGTTAGTCTGATGGGCTTCCCTTTGTGGGTAACCCGACCTTTCTCTCTGGCTGCCCTTAAGATTCTTTCCTTCATTTCAACTTTGATGAATCTGGCAATTATGTGTCTTGGAGTTGCTCTTCCGGAGGAGTATCTTTGTGGCGTTCTCTGTATTTCCTGAATTTGAATGTTGGCCTGCCCTACTAGGTTGGGGAAGTTATTCTGGATGATATCCTGAAGAATGTTTTCCAACTTGGTTCCATTTTCCCCCTCACTTTCAGGCACCCCAATCAGACGTAGATTTGGTCTTTTTACATAATCCCATACTTCTTGCAGGCTTTGTTCCTTTCTTTTTCTTCTTTTTTCGTTAGGTTTCTCTTCTCACTTCATTTCATTCATTTGATCCTCAATCACTGATACTCTTTCTTCCAGTTGATTGAGTCGGTTACTGAAGCTCGTGCATTTGTCACGTATTTCTTGTGTCATGGTTTTCATCTCTGTCAGTTCGTTTATGGCCTTCTCTGCATTAATTATTCTAGTTATCAATTCTTCCACTCTTTTTTCAAGATTTTTAGTTTCTTTGCTCTGGGTACGTAATTCCTCCTTTAGCTCTGAGAATTTTGATGGACTGAAGCCTTCTTCTCTCATCTCGTCAAAGTCATTCTCCGTCCAGTTTTGATGCATTGCTGGTGATGAGCTGCGTTCCTTTGGAGGGGGAGATGCGCTCTTATTTTTTGAATTTCCAGCTTTTCTGCCCTGCTTTTTCCCCATCTTTGTGGTTTTATCTGCCTCTGGTCTTCGATGATGGTGACGTACTGATGGGGTTTTGGTGTGGCTGTCCTTCCTGTTTGATAGTTTTCCTTCCAACAGTCAGGACCCTCAGCTGTAGGTCTGTTGGAGATTGCTTGAGGTCCACTCCAGACCCTGTTTGCCTGGGTGTCAACAGCAGAGGCTGCAGAAGGTAGAATATTGCTGAACAGCAAGTGTACCTGTCTGATTCTTGCTTTGGAAGCTTCCTCTCAGGGGTGTACTCCACCATGTGAGGTGTAGGGTGTCGGTCTGCCCCTAGTGGGGGATGTCTCCCAGTTGGGCTACTCAGGGATCAGGGACCCACTTGAGCAGGCAGTCTGTCCATCCTCAGATCTCAACCTTCCTATTGGGAGATCCACTGCTCTCTTCAAAGCTGTCAGACAGAATCGTTTGCATCTGCAGGGGTTTCTGCTGCTTTTTTTTTTTATTGTTGTTGCTGTTGTTGTTTAGCTGTGCCCTGTCCCCAGAAGTGGAGTCTACCGAGACAGGAAGGCCTCTTTGAGCTGCTGTGAGCTCCACCCAGTTCGATCTTCCCAGCGTCTTTGTTTACCTACTTAAGCCTCAACAATGGTGGGCGCCCCTCCCCCAGCCTCACTGCTGTCTTGCCCTTAGATCGCAGACTGCTGTGTTAGCAATGAGGGAGGCTCCGTGGGCGTGGGACCCTCCCGGCCAGGTGTGGGATATAATCTCCTGGTGTGCCCGTTTGCTAAGACCCTTGGTAGAGCGCAGTATTGGGGTGGGAGTTACCCGATTTTCCAGGTGTTGTGTGTCTCAGTTCCCCTGGCTAGGAAAAGGGATTCCCTTCCCCGTTGCGCTTCCCAGGTGAGGTGATGCCTCGCCCTGCTTCAGCTCTCACTGGTCAGGCTGCAGCAGCTGACCAGCACCGATTGTCCGGCACTCCCTAGTGAGATGTACCCAGTACCTCGGTTGAAAATGCAGAAATCACCTGTCTTCTGTGTAGCTCGCGCTGGGAGCTGGAGACTGGAGCTGTTCCTATTTGGCCATCTTGCTCTGCCCTCTGGCTTTTCTTAAAATATCTTTATGTGTTTTTAATTCCATCAGCTGGCTGGGCCCACTGGCACACGCCTGTAACCCCAGCACTTTGGGAGGCCGAGGTGGGCAGATCATGAGGTCAAGAGATTGAGACCATCCTGGCCAACATGGTGAAACCCCGTCTCTACTAAAAACACAAAAATTAGCTGGTTGTGGTGGCATGCACCTGTAGTCCCAGCTACTCGGGAGACTGAGGCAGGAGAATCACTTGAACCCAGGAGGCAGAGGTTGCAGTGAGCCTGGCGACAGAGCGAGACTCCATCTCAGCTATTATTTGATACTCCCTCTTTATTTATCCTCACAGTTTATTTTCTAATGACATAATTATGGGAGGCAATGTAGCAGAGAAGCTAAAAGCTAAGTCTCTGGAGATGAAATTTGAATCTTGCTATTTTACTTATGGAGTCATGTAACCTTTTAGGCAAGTCACTTATCTTTTTACTCAACTGTAAAATGGGGACAATTATAGGACTTTCCTTTTACTGTTATTGTTAGGACTGAGTGAATTAATATATGTAAAGTACTTAGAACAATGCCTGGCATATAAGTAACCTCAAGTGTCTGTTAATATTGGGACATACAGTCAAAAGTGCCTCAGGCCATAGTAGTTTTTCTGCTTATGTTGAAATACAGAAGGTACAATTTCTTACAGTCTTGTAGAGTACCATTCTTCTTTGCCAAGAATCATTTCCTTTAGCACTTGCTAAAGCACTCAGCAAACTGGGAGCCAGCATCCCACAGCACAAGTATGGGAAAGGAGTTCCAGTTCAAGACGGTGAGCTCCATGGACTACTGTTCAGCCATATAAAAAGAATGAAATCATATCATTTGCAACAACATGGTTGCAGCTAGAGGCCATTCTCCTAAGTGAATTAATACAGAAACAGAAAACCAAATACCACATATTGTCATTTATACATGGGAGCTCAATGTTGAATACTCATTGACAAAGAGATGGCAACAATAGATACTGGGGACTGCTAGAGGAGAGAGGAAGGAAGAGACAAGGAAGGGACAAGGGTTGAAAAACTACTAGATACCAAGCTCAGTACTGGGTGACAGGATCATCTGTACCCAAACCTTGGCATCATGCGATATACTCAGGTAACAAACCTGCACATGTAACTCCTGAATCTAAAAAAGGGTTGAAATTATTTAAAAATTAAGAATTAAAACAATAAACCTGTGAAAGATTACACTGCCAAAAATAAATTTTAAAAGATGGTGAGCTGAGGACACAGGTTGCCACAAAAAGACAATAAAGAAATTCAAAGGGGAATGAGGTCTTAACACCAAAAAGAAGAAAAGAGATGAATCAACAAATACCAAGGAACAGAACACAGATAGAATCCTGCGGACATGTGAAATGGAGTATGGGAGGCTGCAGCAGAGACAGCAGAAGGGGTCACAGCAAAGATGATGCCTAATTCCTCAGTGGGAACTCTGTGGAAGGCTCTTGGCACAGAGTGGGCAGGCAGAGTCGGGGAGAGTGAAGACAGGGTGTCACTGAATGTCCTTCATTAAAGAACCTACACTTTCTGATCTCCCTTCCCCACTCACACACACTCAACACACCCCAGGACTTCTGATGCAGAATAAAAGGAAGCCCAGCATTCACTTTGCAGGATAAAACCAGTGTAGGCACCTAAAGATACTGAATGAGCAGCCTGAAAAAAGTACAGGCTGCTAGTGAGAGCCCTGGTTCCCCAGCCCCATCCTGGCCACCCCTCAATCCCCCAGTGCAAATCCTGCATACTAAGCCCTTCCTGGATACAAAGAATCTTCAATTCAGGGCAGAGCAACCTGGAGATAAAAACTGCCTATGAAGCAGCCAAGAAAAATGATACCCCCAACTTGGAATGATCAATCTAAACATTTATTCTAAAACAAGAAATGATAAGCAAGGACTACCAGACATATGAGGAATACCAATAGCATTAAAGAGAAAGATCAAGATAAAAACAAGAGCAGTTGACCCAGGAGAATATAGTAAACATGCAAGAACGGGAGGAAACTTTAAAAAAAATTCTAATTTGACTCCTTGCGAGGTTTCAAATAATGTTAAAAACAAAAACATGAATCTATAAAAATGTGATAGAGCACAACAAAATGTAGCTGTTAAAAGTTTTTTTCCAATGCAAAAATAAAAATTTTACAGAAAAGCAGTAAAACGAAAAGTGTCTCAGAACATGGAATGGAAACACAAAAAGATGAAACAGATGACAGAGAAGATAAGAGTCATAAAGTATCAATCCACAAAGTTCAATGCTCAATCAGTTGGGGTCCCAGAAAGCAAACAGAGAAAATAGAGGAAAGTAAATTACTTTTTTGAAAAAAGGAAGAAAATGTCTCAAAGCTAAAGGAAGACATAAGCTATCAAACTGAAAAGGCCACTGAATATTTGCTCAACAGGATGAATTTAAAGGAACTGATATTTAGACATGTATTGAGGAATAAAGACAAGAGGGCATTGGAGCAATATCATCAGTGCTCTGAGGGGAAAGGATGTTGAATAAACCAGGAAGTATATCCCCAGCCAAATAACAATCAAATGTGAGGACAAGCAAAATCATTTTCAGGAACAAAGAAAAAGGACCATTATCCACCTAGCCCTCCTCCTCACAAAATCCTCTCTGATGAAATTACTTGCAAACATACTTCAACAAAGTAAAGGCAAAAACCAAGAAAGATGAAGATGTGGGATATAGGAAACAGTGGAACAAATCCAAAAAGAAAATAAAAAGAAATCCCAGGGTAATGGTTCATAGCAGACATAGAAGCAACATCCAAATTAAAATAGAGAATCAGCAGGCTCTGAGAAGATTGTTGATAAAACATACTGAGTCTTTAACTGAGAAAATGAGCACAAATCTGAAACATTTCAGTGATAGTGTGAAGAAGCTATGTTTCCTCTCTCAACAAGAAAAAGAAATGGCAATTACAATCTACAATTAAAATTTAGTGTATAAAAACGTAAGTTCTAAACATGAAGCAATCAAAATGTGATACACCTTTTAAAAACTGTAATAAAAGACAATTTATTTGACTTTGATGATAAACACAGTTTATCAATGTTATAACATTAAACCCATGAAAAGAAAGTGTAATCTAGAACTTTTTTCAACTCCACAGTACTCAATACTTATACAGTTCTGAAAGTAAAAAACAAACTTCATTGGCTTTAAAAATCAATTACAGAAAATTTAATAACATTTTCAGAATAAAATGTAAAATGTGAAAGAAAAGGTATAGCTAGTGGATATTAAATGGGGGAGGAAAAGATACAGGTTTTATTATTACAGGTTTTATTATTACCATCTTACAGGGTATTCACTCAACAGATGTATCTAAAGTTGAGGAAACAAGAAATGGGATATACAATTATCACAGACATAGAAAAAGTCACAACCAAAAACAAAGAAAAACTAAAATTAATAACATAATATCAAACATTGGGAGAAAGAATGGGAAAAAAGTTGAGTAGTGTTTCAACAGGTTAAATCCACAACATTTAGAGAAGAAAATCGTCAATCACATTTAAAGCAGACTAATCAAGAAATAGCAATATAAACATATTACCAAATTTATGGAAAGATCCATTTGAAAAAATTAAAAATAATTTTAACTCAGAAGAATGAGATTTGCAAAAAGGACAGAAAACAGTATATTCTACTAAATATTTTTAAAGATAATCTGTCTATAATCTTCCTATAATATAATCTTCCTATAGATGGTTTTGTATTTAGTGTCTCAATCTCTCTTCAGGTTAGCATCATTTTGTGTAATATAAAGGCTTAGACCTATATAGACAGCAAGTAATGAATGATGAAATGAAATAATAGGACCCATAGCCAGGTTTTGTGGGAGAATATGGCAGTCCCAGGTGGGTGAGTGGCTCACTGAGTGGGCTGACCAAAGGTGATGACATCCCTTGGGTAACTACAAAGGCATGTGAAGTCCCCTCCCAGAATCCTAGGCAAATATTTGTTCTCAGCTTAACTAAGCTGCTAAGATTCCCACAGCTCAGTAGAGATAGTACTGCTCACAGGTAGTCATTCTACCATCACCACAGTCAGTCAAGAAAGCTCTATTCTAGGCCGGGCGCGGTGGCTCAAGCCTGTAATCCCAGCACTTTGTGAGGCCGAGACGGGCGGATCACGAGGTCAGGAGATCGAGACCATCCTGGCTAACACGGTGAAACCCCGTCTCTACTAAAAAATACAAAAAACTAGCCGGGCGAGGTGGTGGGCGCCTGTAGTCCCAGCTACTCCAGAGGCTGAGGGAGGAGAATGGCGTAAACCCGAGAGGAGGAGCTTGCAGTGAGCTGAGATCCGGCCACTGCACTCCAGCCTGGGTGACAGAGCCAGACTCCGTCTCAAAAAAAAAAAAAAAAAAAAGAAAGCTCTATTCTGTCACTGGGACTTGAAGAGCTAAAACATAACACTTAGGTAGTTATTTTTGCTTCAACAAATTTTTACTTCAACAAAACTTTCTGAGTGCCCACTTTGTGAAAGGCACTAGGGGAAATACAAAGATAAGTCACAGTCCTTCTCTCAGGGAGCTTACAAACCATTGAGCAAGAGAGGGTTGTTCCTGCTACTGAATGACTCTTGGGTAAACAATGAAATTAAAGTAGAAAACAAGAAGTTCTTTGAAACTAATGAGACCAAAGAGACAATGTACCAGAATCCCATGGACACAGCTAAGGCAGTGTTAAGAGGAAAATTTATCGCACTAAATGCCCACATCAAAAAGCTAGAAAGATCTCAAGTTAACAACCTAACATCACAACTAAAAGAACTAGAGAACCAAGAGAAAACAAACCCCAAAGCTATAGAAGATAATAACCAAGATCAGAGCTAAACTGAAGGAGACGGAGACATGAAAAACCCTTCAAAAATCAACAAATCTGGAGTTTTAAAAAAAAAAAAAATTAATAGAATAGACTTTTAGCTAGACTAATAAAGAAGAAAGGAGAGAAGAATCAAATAAACACAACCAGAAATGTTAAGGGGGATATCATCACTGATCCCAAAGAAACACAAACAACTATTAGAGAATACTATAAGCATTTCTATGCACATAAACTAGAAAATCTAGAAGAAATGAATAAATTCCTGAACACATACAGCTTCCCAAGACTGAAACAGGAAGAAATTGAGTCCCTGAACAGACCAATAACGAGTTCTGAAATTGAGGTGGTAATAAGTATCCTATCAACCAAAGAAAGCCCAGGACCAGATGGATTCACAGCTGAATTCTACCGGATGTACAAATAAGAGCTGCTACCATTTCTACTGATACTATTCCAAATAATTGAAAAGGAGGAACTCCTCCCTAACTCATTCTATAAAGCCAGCACCATCCTGATACCAAAACATGGCAGAGATACAACAAGAAAAGAAAGCTTCAGGCCAATATCCTTGATGAACATCAATGCAAAACTCCTCAACAAAATACTGACAAACCAAATGTAGTAGCACATCAAAAAGCTTATCAACCATGATCAAGTAGGCTTCATTCTCAGGATGCAAGATTGGTTCAAAACAAACACGAATCAATAAATGTGACTCATCATATAAACAGAACTGAAGTCAAAAACCACATAATTATCTCAATAGATGCAGAAAAAGCTTTTGATAAAATTCAACATCTCTTCACGTTAAAAACTCTCAATAAAGTAGGTATTGAAGGAATATACCTCAAAATATAAGAGCCATATATGACAAACCCACAGCCAATATCATACTGAATGTGCAAAAACCGAGAGCATTTCCCTTGAAAACTGGCACAAGACAAGGATGCCCTCTCTCACCACTCCTATCCAACACAGTATTGGAAGTTCTGGCCAGGACAATCAGGCAAGAGAAAGAAATGAGGGGTATTCAAATAGGAAGAGAGGAAGTCAAATTATCTTTGTTTGCAGATGACATGATCCTATATCTAGAAAACTCCATTGTCTCAGCCTAAAAGCTTCTTAAGCTGATAAGCAACTTCAAAATCTCAGAATATAAAGTCAATGTGCAAAAATCACTAACATTCCTATACACCAACAACAGGCAAGCAGAAAGCCAAATCATGAATGAACTCCCATTCACAATTGCTACAAAAGGAATAAAATGTCTATGAATACAGCTAACATGGAAAGTGAAGGACCTTTTAAAGGATAACTGTAAACCATTGTGCAAAGAAATCAGAGAGGACACAAACAAATGAAGAACATTTCATGCTCATGCATAGGAAGAATCAGTATGTTGAAAATGGCCATACTGCTTCAAGTAATTTATATATTCAATACAATTCCCTTTAAACTACCATTAGCATTCTTCACAGAACTAGAAAAAAATTAAAAATTTATATGGAACTGAAAAAGAGTCTAAATAGCCAAGACAATCCTAAGCAAAAAGAACAAATCTGGAGGAATCATGCTACCCAACTTCAAACTATACTACAAGAGTGCAGTAACCAAAACAGCATGGCACTGGTACAAGAACAGACACATAGACCAATTGAACAGAATAGAGAACTCAGAAATAAGACCACACACCTACAACCATGTGATGTTCAACAAGCTTGACAGAAACACACAATGGAGAAAAGACTCCCTATTTAATAAATGGTGCTAAGAGTGCTGGCTAGCCACATGCAGAAAATTGAAACTGGGCCCCTTTCTTATGCCATGTATAAAAATTAACTCAAGATGAATTAAAGACTTCAATGTAAAACCCAAAACTATAATAACCCTTGAAGAAAATCTAGGCAATATCATTCAGGAATAGGCATGGACAAAGATTTCATAACAAAACACCAAAAGCAATTGAAACAAAAGCAAAAATTGACAAATGGGATACAAGTAAACTAAAGAGCTTCTGCACAGCAAAATAAACTATCATCAGAGTGAACAGACAACCTACAGAATAAGATAAAATTTTTGCAATGTATTCATCTAACAAAGGTCTAATATCCAGAGTCTACAAGGAACTTAAACAAATTTACAGGAAAGAAACAACCCCATTAAAAAGTGAGCAAAGGACATGAACAGAAACTTCTCAAAAGAAGACATACATGTGGCCAATAATAATATGGAAAAAGCTCAACATCACTGATAGAGAAATACAAATCAAACCACAGTGAGATACTATCTCATGCCAGTCAGAATGGCGATTATTAAAAAGTCAAAAAACAACAGATGCCGGTGAGGTTGCGAAGAAAAAGGAATGCTGTTACGCTGTTCGTGGAAGTGAAAATTAATTCAGCTATTGTGGAAGACAGTGTGGTGATTCCTCAAAAACCTAGAGGCAGAAATATCATTTGACCTAGAAATCCCATTACTGGGTATATATCCAAAAGAATATATATCATTCTGTTATAAAGACACATGCATGCATCACTATGTTCACTGCAACACTATTCACAATAGCAAAGGCACGGAATCAACCTAAATGCCCATCAATGACAGAATGGATAAAGAAAATGTGGTACATATACACTATGGAATACTATTCAGCCATAAAAAAAGAATGTCCCCTTTGTGGGGACATAGATGGATTTGGAAGCCATTACCCTCAGAAAACTAACACAGGAAGAGAAAACCAAACGTCACATGTTCTCACTTATAAGTGGGAGCTGAATGATGAGAACACATGGACACATGGGCAGGAATGACACACACTGGGGCCTGTTGGGGTGGTGTGGGAGAGAGCATCAGGAAGAACAGCTAATGAATGCTGGGCTTAATAGCTAGGTGATGGGATGATCTGTGCAGCAAACCACAGTGGCACAAATTTACCTATATAACAAAACTGCACATCCTGCACTTGTACCCTTGAACTTAAAATGAAAGTTGAAGAAAAAAGAAGAAAGAATTGTATGTAGTTAATTTTAGTACCAGACTGAATAAGTGAACTGGAGCCTAAAGAAGTAAGAGAGTGCTTCCAACTTAGGAAGAGATCAGGAAAGACTAAATGAGGAGGTGTCAAAAATGAGTTGGGATCCTGGGCCTTGAGTCAAAAGGATGTCTGCAGTGTTGTGATGCAGTTGTGATTTGGGACTGAATCTGAGAGCATCATTGTCTGGGCTGTACCTATCCTGGCCAAAGACAATGTCAGTATGTATAATTTGGGATAGTCCTGAATTTCTGTGATTAAATGCTACCCTCATTCCAAATGCCTCACTGACCCATACATATGCATTTTTCTTTGGAAAATATGAATCGGTAAAGTATAAATCTAGCAGTGGACAGAAGTTTATATTGATATTGTGGTATAAGCAAACCAGAACTAATTCATAACTCCAGCTAAATCCAAAATTCTGGGTTGTTTGTGTTTTTAATAGCATATTTCAACATATGTTCATGTCTGTGTGCCTACATTCTACCTTCAAGTTCAGAAGATTAAACAACCAGGGAATGTTAAAATTGGAAGGGACTTTGACAATTGTTCAATATGTCCCATTGTATCATTTTACAGATGAAGAAACAAGACCAAAAGAGGGTAAATGTGACTTCCCAAAATTACACAAATCACAAAGAGCAAACTCTGAACTTAAAGAAAGTTTTTGAATGCAGGTCCCGAAGCTCTTTCTTCTTGATAATACTATGCCGAAAGAAATACGTGAAAAAAAAAATCAAAGATAATAAAAAAGAAGTAAAGCTTCATAATAAATTGTTATTGGCAATAGATCTAGAATTATCAGTGTTTCTGAAAAAATTTCCAAATAGCTTTTAAGGGATCTCTTCTTCTTAAGATCTTTTCTACTTGAACAAAATATCTTGGCTCCCAAAATACAACATACTTCTTTTCAAACTATTTTAATTATTACATTATTTAAACTTTTAAATAATATTTTAAATAACTTTTTAATCTGTCAGATAAAGTAGCCAGGAAAATGGTAAATAGAAAATTATGTACCAATGTATAATTTTTGTTTCATCAATGCAAACATAGGAAATATTTTTAAAGTATGTACTATCTTGCTTTTTCTTAACATTGCACATTCAGAAACATTGTATTATTAAAGTAGACTGTATTATAAACAGTGCTGCAACAAACACCCACAAAAAGTAAAAAAAAAAGAAAATTAGAAATGGAAGAAAACTAGACTGTTATGTTTGCTTAGGAGTTCTTCAGCATCTATCACAGTATCCGGCTTATAGAATATACCCAATACATATTTGTTGAATAAATAAATGAATTAATACTATATTGTAATGGAATTCTGCATCACCCTTTGTCTGTCACACATTATATCTGATATTTATATGGTAAATCTGATATATAATACCATCATTTGGATGGATACAAACTTTTACCTACACTTGACTTAAAATCAACCCATCATTCCCCAAAGTAGACTCCATGATTAAAGGTGTTTCTTTACACTCACCTCGTACCGTAATTAAATCCTAGCTGATAGCAAAAACCTGTTCAGAAAAGAATACTTTTTTTCCTTGTTTCTTTACCCCCAACTCATAGGAGGGTTCTAAAGCGGAAACTCATGCCTTACTCCAGGCCCAAATTCCAAGCCCAAGTAAGGACTTCTCCACCAGCCAAGGATCTTAAGTTAAAATTGCCTTCCCAACAATGCCCTGCAGACATAAAACCGGTTAACTAGCAGACACCCCAGGAATTCTGGAAGCAACTTCTAACCCAGAGGGCTATTTGCAGGGACATAAAACATGGAAGTATACATCAGGAAGAGAAGAGACAGAAACTTACAAACTGTTTCAAGATAAATATTAAGACCCTCACTGAAGAAGCTAAAGATACATACTAAATATGAAAGGCATTTTTTATTCGTGAGTATTTTATTTGACTGTTATGTAGAAGAATTTAACGTAGCTCTCATCATGCTTATCCATTTTATAGAAATGAGAAAAATGCTATGTTTTGAAAACTGGTGCCACTGAGGCTTTCCAGTTGATTAAAAACTAATAAATGAAACCACTACTTCTAATCTTCCTTGGTATGTTTATATAACAAAATTGATGTTATAATAACCTCTAACTCATGCCTTACTCCATGTTTTAATATGGAGTAAGTAAAACATTTTAATGTCTGTATATTTATGCATCTAACTAGAAATAAAATATTACAAGTTTGGCCATTTTTTTCAGTTATTTGTATATAAGTACACTTAAAAAGTATAAAATGGTATTTCCCTTAGTTCCCCCAATGAAGAAATAATCATAAACCAAATATTGTGAAAAATGAAAATTAAAACACAGAAGCAAAAGTTAAGAAGCTGTGTTCTTCCTAAATCTGTTTCTACCCCTGAGTTACTGTGAGGCTGCATCTGTCTGCACCTCAGTTGTCTCCTTCTGAGAAGCAAAGACCTTAGTCATGGCTATGCAATGGAGAGAAGAAAAGGCCAACAGTGGTTTGCAAATTTTGCTAACCTGTTTGGAAGGTTAACTGTGGCTCTCCAAGACCATTTGATGCTCCATGTCCCAAGTCTACCTCAGAAAGTGACAGCAGTCCCAGAAAGGATGCAGAACATGAGGCAAAGGTCAAAGATGCTGTGCTTCGATGCACAGAATCTGGAAACTCCCCAGGATTTGGCCACACCCTGGGAAGGAAGATTGCAGTGACTCCTGAGGGAGAAAAATTCTGATATATAAATTTTGTACTTTTCTAACAAAATTCAATCAGGAACTAAAAGTAATCTGGAAAATTTTAGTCCAAATGAAAAGCCGAAGTCATTCTATCAGAGAATGGAGAAGTAACAACGTGCTCATTTTATAAACGTAAGCGTGTTTCCTGTTGTGAATATTCTGAGACACCCCATGCCTTCCTTTCTGATAGCCAGAAGAAAAAATATCTGCCATAAAATGGTTTAAAAAATAAGGAAAAGGAAAAGCAAAGCAAAGTACTCAATAATAGCTCTGTATGGAGATCTATATATTAGCATTTAGGATTATCTTAAATAAATTGATCATTTTGTTTGGGGACTTAGTTCTAGATGCAGTTTAAACTTTCACAACACTCTGGAGGATGAATTAAACCTTGCTGAGCCTTCCAGCAGATCAGGGATGACTATTTGCTCACTGAGTTGCTCCAAGCTTGGTTTGCTTGTTCTTGCATTCACTGTTTGCGTGAAGAAATCACAGCTAGACAATTTCCCTCAACTACAGTAATTAAATATTTCCATTGAGCTACTGACCTATTTTACTTGAAATTGTGACTATGCCTTACTTTATTTTTAAAAATTATTTACCATCCTAATTTTAACCATTTTTCTGAACATTTTTCCACGTGTCTTTCCCTTTCTATTTTTATTTTTCAAATTTTCTGTTTTCTTGTTTTAACATTTTCTTTGTCCATTTTCTAAACATTTAAAATAAAAAATACTTTTTCATATGATTGTTGTGGAAAACAAGGGACCGAGAAGGTGAAGGACCATTTGGTTCTCAGCTGATATTCTCAAAGTTAAACTTTTTATATTACCTCACAAGGAGGCTCTACATATGGTCCCAGAGATATGCTTACAATATTTTAAGAAGACATTTATCTCACAACTTTAAACTTGTTTCACACTTTCTGATCACACCTCCCCTAGTGTACTCTGAACAAATATTTCTTATGTAATCCTATAATTTCCCATAAATAACAAAATTAAAATGCATTGTAACTTATGTGTCAAAGGGGCTAATTTGTTAAATTTAAGTGTATAAGACTATCACACATGGTAAAATCCTGCTTGGACATATCATCATTCGTAACTATACCGAGAGCCTCAGGAAGCCTCTCTGACCTTTGAGAAAAGCTGGCCTCAGAGTACAACAAATGCGCAACTTCTGAATATGTCTCATGCCACAGAAGTCTGTATCTCACCTTTTATGCTCTAGCAGTTCTAAACCGTGTAATGTTCTCTCAACATGACAAGTGCTCTCGTGCTCCTGCACATTCTCTCTCTGCCTTAAATACTCCTCTCTGCCTTGTCCTATTCCCCCCTCAAGTGTGAGTCAGCACAACTCCACCTTCTCTGTGTCACTTTGTCTGATTAATCCCCATATTCATTCATCTACAATGTGCCAGGCACTATGCTAGCTGCTGAGTTGGAAAAAATGAAAACCCTGCAGTTGCCCTCAAGATACATGATGTATTAGCACAGTGGTCAAAACAAGGGGCATTGGGAACCTTTTGTGATGAGGGTCAGGAAGAGGTTTGGGGAAGCCTTCCAGGGGGAGGTAATAGCTGAATCAAAATGTGAAAGATAAGTAGGAATTATCCAGGAGAAGAAAGGACAGGGAGAGGGCATTCAAGACGAAGCCTGTGATGAAGCAAGGGTGGGACAGGGACTATTCATTGAGAGGTAAATATTCCATTTAAGGGAGTTTCTATTTTATTTTTTTTCCTGAAGGCAATTTAAGCCTTTTAAGTAAAAGACTGAGATGGTCAGATGTGTGTTTTAGACAGTGTAGAGATCAGATTGGAGAGAGAAAGGATGGGGCAGTTAGCAGGCTTATTTGTAAAGGAGATGACATATATGTATTTAGTATGAGAAGAAGATGAAATTTGAGAACTTGAGAGAGATAAATGAGTTATAATTGACAGGTCTTTGTGACTGATTGGTGTACAAGGGCAAAAGAGAGTCAAGAAAGAACCCCTAAGTTTCTCTGTCTTCTTGCTGGAGTGGAAGATGGGGCTTCATTAAGGTCAGGAACACAGTAGGAGGAGCAAGAAGTAATCAGTTGAGTTTGAACCTGTTGAATGAGGCCTGTAGAAAGAGGCATGCAGAATGTCCAAGCTGAGAGGTAAGTGTTCTCTCATCTATGCACTCCATCATATTATCCCATGTACCATGCTGGGATTGTCTATCTCCACCTCTGACTTTCCCCAGGAAGGGCTCTCCAAGATAAAAACCTCCCCTTCAGATTGTCCTCAACCAGCCAGTGCTCCCCCATGACAAACAAGGCTCTCCCACTTTTCCCCTTTCTCTCAGAAGCCACCATTAGAGCAGTGCTAACTCACTGAGATATATCCTGCAAGGACTAGAGTCCATCACCCCTTTTAGAGAAAGCAAAACATGGACCAAAGAAGGAAAGGCTCTTTTTCTTCTAATAGCCTCCTCATTTTCAAAGGCACCATTGTTTCAGGAGAACTGAGTATTTTTTTAAATAAATAAAGAAGCGAATACAATCTTGTTTAAGATTCCAACTTATTAACAGAAAACATGTGTAGACCTAAGAATTAAAAATAAATATGTCTTTAAAGATGACCTGGAAGGCTTTTTGTCTGCCAAGAACAGAGTTCAAGACCTCAGAAGGTCTATGTTTTCCCAGAAATAGTAGATTACATTGCTAATGATGAGCAAAGGCATTAAATCATGCAGATTCCCCTGCAATTTTATTACTATTTAGGCGAGTTTTATAATGGTCTGAAATAACGGAAGAAATCTTGAGACTGATCTTGGATTGTGGCTAGTGGATCTACGGTTTCATCTTTTGGACAAATGTTTCCAGTTCCTGCTTTTATTTCCAGATATGTATATTTGAGATGAGTTCTTCTCATGTTTGAATTATATTTTAGCGATCTTGGTTGTGTTGGTATACAAAATTTAAATTCATTTTTAGAGCATTTTCCATCAGATATATTTTATGTCAATTGAATATTTCTAGCAAAGAGTACAGTTCTTCCTTCAATGTTCTTATTTGTTCGAAATTAGAGGAAGATTTCTGAAAGTTGTTAAGAATCAACAGGGCAATCACCCGCTGCAAAATGTCTCCAAATGGACCAGAGTGAGTTGCAGACCCAGAAGCAGCTCAGCTTGCTAAGGAGAAATTGATGTTGTCCTCAGCATTCGTTGACTTGTCTGGTTTTCACATGACAAATAAACAGATGAGTCAGTTCCTCCTTTTTCTAAGAGACTTTACATGCTTAAGGTCAGAAATTAACCAAAGAAAAACTGGTTTTATAAGTATGAGCCGACTAGATGCCACAGTGATTCATTTCAAAGGTGCTGGCTATTTTCAAACTGCTGAGAGACCCTGCCATTCCCTGAACTTGGGAGACTTGTTCTAGCACATGCACATATTCAGCTTGCTATATGAGCAAAGTGAGATCACACTGGTTGATCCTGGCAGAGTTTCTGAAAATGCAGTAATTCATGCTGTCAGTTACTATCAGCAGCAATTTGCTTCTGGATTGGTTCCTATAAGCACTCATGTGAGCATTCCGCACAAAGGACCAGAGTACAATATTCTCTTGGATTTCAGGGACTTAGTGTGGTTTCAACATATAATCAAAAGTGCCACACAGTTCACACCTCGCATTTTGTTTTAAAGAGACAGAGGCTTGCAACTGGATTCCTTTCTTTTTTTCCCAAAATAGGAAGTTGGTGGTAATTTGGAATTTATCTTTAGAGCAATCTGTTAGCACTTCAGCAAAATCTACTCTGTTGGTAAAGTGCAGAGTAGATTTTCACTCTGCACACAACGAGGCATCATTTCACTATCTCTAAAATTAATAATAATAATTGTAATAATAAATTTGCTTAACCACAAAACTAAACTTCTTAGATTCAACTCACATGTGTGAACAACTCTTACTTTAGGGGAAATGCATTAAGAAATGGAAAGTTCTTTGAATTCTTAAGTATTATAATAGCATACACCCCCAGTTTGGTACAATTTCCAAAAAGTTCTATGACAGAGAAATTTAGATGGTGCAGTCCTAAGCTTAAAGGCACATTATTAAAGGATCTCTGCAAAACAATGTAACTCCATTGAGCTCCAAATTATTTAAGAAAGCAATAGCAGTCTCACTACCAATTTACTGCTCTACTAATTTAACAAACACCATCGAGAACTCATGTGATACAGGGTTATGAAAAGGTCTTTATCAGAAGGTGCTCAGGAAGAAAGAAAAGCCAGTCCTTGTGACTGATAAACTTTTAGTTTAGTTTTGCTCAGAAAAGTGAAAGTATGCCAAAATCTCAAGTGGTATTGTCAAAAATATACATCTTCTTTGGTGTTAACCTGTGACTTCTCGAGTGTTACCAGTTGAAAAATTGCTTCCATATTGCATCAAGCTCAAAAATCCTCAAAAACTTGGCATCTTATCTAAGAATTTCTTAGTTTGCTATCTACCTTGCCCCCTAGAATGTAGACAGAATGAAGGTGGGGACTTCTGTCTGTTCACTGATATATTGCCAGTACCTAAAACAGCGCATAGCACATAAGGCACTTCATAAAGTTTTGCTGAATTAATGAATAAAAGTTGTCCTTTTCCTCAGCCTAAAGTCTTCAGTAGAGCTTATCTGTAATCAGCTCCTGCTCCTTTCTCTAGACTGCCTTCTCTTTTATCACTTTATCTCTTGCACTATACACTTCAGCCAAATGCAAATTATTGGCAGTACCCCAAATGTACCACGTTTTCTCTCTCTCTCTCTCTCTCTCTGAAGGCCTTTGCACATGTTCCTCTGTGTAGAAGACTTTTCTGTCTTGTCCTCCTATTCCCTGGGCCTGGGAAAATACTCTTTGTCCTTCAGATCACAGTTTAGAAATCTTTTATTTCAGAAAGCCTTACCTAGCCTCCAAAATAGAGCTAGACAAGCCCTTAGCTCCCTGTAATTTCTGCTATGGTAGCACATACCCACTTGGACTACTATCGCTGCAAATAAATGACATTACTAGAGGCAGAATGATGTTTGTGAAATTATACATTGGCAGTTGCACTTCAAACAGGACCTCATAAAGGAATTAACTCTGTACTTTTAGTGCTGCAATAAGAATATTTAAGAAAAATAACCAGGATGTATTAGAAAAGAATCACAAAAGTGTGAGCAAACTAACACATCTTTAAACATACTGCTCTATCTCATTGAGTGGAAGCATCACTCTAGTCTAACCATTAAAACAAAAACACGCATGGCGTCCATGTGAAACGCTAACACAGATTGTTCCATAGATAGTTGCTTCATGTCATTCAGGTCACAGCAACAACGTCACCCTTTTAGAAAGTACATCACTGATTAACACTGTGTAAAGTTACCCCAATTAATTTCTAGCCCATTGCCCTGTTTACCATCTAAATTACATGTCTATCTCTTTGAGATGCTCTCAATCATTTAGCTGTTTACTAGTTTACTTTCAATTCTCCATACTAAGTAATAGTTTCCATGACAGCAGGGATCTTGTTTGTCTTACTCAGTTCTTTATACCTCCAGAGACTAAATGAGTCCTTGGCATTCAGTAGATAGTCAATATTTTTTTTTTTTTAAATGCATGGGAGGGGTGGGGGGGAGGGATTGCATTGGGGAGTTATACCTGATATAAATGATGAATTGATGGGTGCTGACGAGTTGATGGGTGCAGCACACCAACATGGCACATGTATACATATGTAACAAACCTGCACATTATGCACATGTACCCTAGAACTTAAAGTATAATAAAATAATAATAATAATAAATAAATAAATAAATAAATAAATAAATGCATGGGAAACAAAGAAACTCAAAATCAAAGTAATTTCCATCGTGGCCAGTAGGGTACTTTCACTGGCACTGGTTGCCCGGAACTAAAAGTCCCTTGTACTTCATGCAAAATTCACATATACTAACCGGCCAACTGATGAGTTCTGTCCAATGACAAACTATTGTAGTGTAGTATACTGACTTCATTTAATTGTGTGTACTATTTTATAAGTAGCTTATATTACATTTTCTTAGCATACTATTAGAATACCAATAATAAAAATAAGAAAAATCTATGTCTTCTAAATTTAAAAATTTATGTTGCTTTTCTTCTGGATTAATACATTTTAAAAACCTGAAGTTAAATATTTTTTCATATATATTAGAAAAGCTAATAAAAAGTATTATATTCCTACTACCTTGATAAAAATTATTAATATCAGTTTGCCTAGATAAATCTGAAATGAATACAAAAAGATTGAGGAGGAACGCTTTTGATTTCATCAAAGACTGAAAAGAAAACCTTTAAATATATTATTTGCTGAAATGTTAGAATACCACACAAACACTATTTTGGGGACCAATCACACAGAGATTGTACATGGTTAGGCCTCATTAATTCTATGGCAACCCTACTATAAAAACACATTTTTACTTACTTTGATTGGTTAGAAAAGAGATTAACAAGATTACAAATCATGAGCCAGAAGCCAGAAAGAGAGAAAGAGAGAGAGAGTATAAAAGTATATCATCTCTAAAAATTCTTAAAACAAAGTAGAGCAAAAAAAAAAAAAAAAAAACAGTGCCAATATTAAACTACTAACTCTAACCAAGGAGAGAAACCCATAAAATTAAAATTGTACCCCGTGTCTGCACATTAAACCTTTATCATCCAACTAGTGGTAGACTTGTCATACAGAGGATTCTGACTGGGCTTTCCTTTCCCATATAAGCAAGAGGAAGAATGACCTGTCTGCGGAGGAGTGGAAGAATGACTGCAGCACCCAGCGCAAGACCTTGTTAACTACTCAACAAATATCTGTCTAATGATTGTTAGATTGGACTAATTGTGAAAATTGGAGAATATCCTTCATAGCAGTAATTTGAACTAGAAGTGTGGCCCAATGAGAATCAGAACTGGAATTCCCTCAACAGAAATAGACCAGACAACCAGAGAGAAGGAAACTGGCAAGTTTTGGCAGCCCAAAGAGGCTCCCAGGAATCTCAACATCTCTTTGCACAGCTTCCTCTATGTTGTGCTTGATAGGAGCACCTTTCCCTCCATTCTCTATTTTCATGAAATTTAAAGTGAAAACTCTGGGTTCAAGACTCACGTGTCACTTAGTAAGTAGATGACTTAAAAAATAAGTTCATTCAGATGCCTAAGCTGATATAATGATAAAAATATACCCCAAACATCAAACAGAATGTTTTATGTTCAAAAGAGCAAGTTATAGAAAAACCTCCATATAATGTAAATTACTACCACATGTACCAAATAGTTACTAATATCCTCTAGATACTGTCATAATATCTATCTGTTTAAGTTTTTCAGAATTTCTGGTATTACTACATGAGGCTATTCCAATTGGATTACTCTATTATGTATTTTGCTCCAAATGTTAAACTTTCAATTAAGTTCCTTATAAGTGCCATTATTTTGGTGACAGTTCTTTGTGTACTTTCTGCAAATTGTTTACATTATATGTCAGAGTACAAAAACATTTGACAATTATGAGGACTATACCCCGGACCCTTGCAAAATCTCACAACTGCAAATAATATGATGGTATAGAGTTCCCACTCCTTTACATGCAGCATTTTATCCAATTTAACATCTCAGTTTTTCTAATTCCAGTGCAGTAGATCTTTGTTGCTTTTTGTGGTCACCCAGAATCTTTTGAGCATCTTTCCTGTGTTTGGGGAGTCTCAGCCTTTGTACTCATGCCTCCACAAAGCAGAAATTGGAAATTCACCTTCCCAGCCAGTCAGCATCTATGCCAGAGGTAGGATGTAGATCTACCAATAAGAAATATCCATATGCAACATGGACTTGTAAGAGAACACTGTGGCTTCATTACCAGGAACCACCTGAAATTTATTTTCTCATAAGCATAGTGGCATATATGCCCAAAATTTGGGGGCAGCCATGGTAGAAATTTTGGCATCCGTTGACCAGACTCAGCAGTGGAAGTTACAGTAACTTTGTCCAGAAAGGCAGGAGTGAGGCTTTTGCCGGAGCAATCAGTAGTGTCATTTAAGCATTGTTCCTGGAAGCATGGCCTCTAAGCTCAATGTTCTGGCTCTCCTAGAGGATCTATAAACTACATGATATCCTATAATAAATTTCTTTTCCGTTTAAACTAACTAGAGAGGGATCTGTTGTTTGCAACCCAGAACACTGACTCATATATCTAAGAATTATTGTTCTCCCTCTGTCTTTTAATTTATCCTGAAATATTTAAGACATGTATAAAGGCCATTTCTTTCTTAGTCCTGGAAACTTTCCACATACCTCCAGCACTAGAAGTAGCAGTTGGCCTTCTTTTGTGGAAAGTTATTCACACTTTAGACAAACTGCATATTATCACAATTGCATATTGCCATATACCATGTGGATTTGAAATCACTGCTGAATAATCTAGAATGTTGTATTCAATAATCCCAATGGTCTAGACTACTTATATAACACCCAAAATTATGTCTATTAATTTCTTGGAAATCTGCATTCATGAATGAGGACAAGAAGTTTGGGTCCTGTATGATCCTGCTTCTTGGGTGTGCTATTCAAATGAACCTCATGATTGCCAAGCTACTCTTCAATTGATTATCTAGATTTATATATTCACTGGACATTTTTCTCCACATTGTTTCAAAATAAAAATAATTATAAATTCAATAATTAAATGTGATTATAACTGGGAAGCTTTATTTAATAAGAAAAGATACCTGGAGTGCTTAAATAAGTCATTTGCTGTGATGTTCCTTGGATGGTCTTTCTGTATCCTGGGACATAAAAACCAAGATGTGACCTGAAGGGCACACACTGCTGTAGGGATGGACAGATGCACTGGTGTGCTGATGGAGGCTCATTCTGGCTCATGAGGGCTGACTGTTAAACTTTCAGGAATTTTGCAAACCTTTTTTTTAAATACTTCTGTTATTAAAAATTAAATTATATAAACTTACAACTATATTAATTATATTTAAAATTAAGGTATTAAATTATCAAAAAATTAAAATAAAGGTACTACCTACTTAAAATTTAACACTTCCTAATTATTTTCCTGCATTTACTATGGTCTGTGCTCTTGAGTTTATTCACATCTATTTTATCTGCAGGGGGGAAATGCTGTGGACTGGCATGGTGCTGGCCACCACTTCTCAGCTAAAGACTCAGAAGCGCCATGTGGAAGAACTCATCTCACAGATATTGGCAAAAGCTACCAAGCAGGACTTGATTTATTGTTTTGTTCATTGTCTAGACTAAGAAAGTGATGAAATGTTAATAATGGATAATGAAAATGAGAAAATGTTAATGTAAATTAAACTTGAAAGTGTGTCCTATTTGTAGCTGTTACATTGTGAATAACTTTAAAAAGAAACCTTTGTAAATATTCCTTCAGTTTCAAAAATTATTTTCTGGTTTAGCAAATAAGTCATTCATATCACTGATAAACAAATGAAGTTCTAACAGATGTCTTTATTGATTAATTTTTTTTATTTATTAACATAAATGAAAATGCAGGTGATGTTCATGTCAGAACACTTTCATGAAATGCAAGCACAGTTTGGCTATGAATATAGAAGTTTGGCAAAAATCAATAAAAAAGCAGTCTGTGCACATCAATTGATTATAAGGAATTTCCAAAAAAGAATATTGTATACTTTGTTATTTGTAAATTACATGATATACATGCTTTATATCAGAAAAGTTTATGATAAAGTTATGTGTGCTTTTTCTTTACCAACATACCACTGGGTAGTTATTCAGCAGGGCAAAAGAAGAAATTATATCCCAGTACTTTCTAAAAGCACAAATACAGTGGATTCTTATGTTTTGTAACTCTTTAAAGTTCTTAATACTTTTCCACATGGACTTTTGTGGTTTAAACTCCATCCTTAGTCTATCCTCTACCCCTCTTCATACATATATCCTCCCTAATAAAAGAGGCGCTCAGCTCAGTGGCGAAGGCTCCTGCCCTATCCCCCTTCTCTATTCCATTTGTCTTCTCTCTTCACGGCGCCAAAGACACTGTCATTTTAGCTAGTGGGAAAAAAAGACTGAGGAATCTGCTGAGGTGTCAGATTCCACTGCTGCATTCTCCCCTCCCATCCCCCACTTGTCTGACCCCCTCAGAGCCCTCACTTCCTCCTCAGCCACTAATTTTCTCAAAATCAAAATATTTACAAATATAACCATCAAATGACAGCCTCTTCAATATAGAATAGTGTTTACACCCATCTCTTCCCAGAATTCCCGTCCATGTTCTACCCCACTACCAAGGCTGCTTTCCCCTTCCCTCACCTTTCCCATGCCAGGCTCTGGACCCTTCCAGAATCATTGCCAGTACCATTCCCTGTACTTCCACCTAACCCCCTGAATCAGTGTAAAAAGAGAAAGAAGAAAAGGAAAATATTAGATCTACGCTTATGGCATTTATTCACATTCTTGGCCAACCCAGGGCATAACTGTAACACGCCAAAGTTACACTTTTTTTCTCTGTACTTTTTATCTCCACACTTTTTCTCTCTGCATGCTTTCCTTCTGCACTCTGGCTGCTCATGTACCTCACTAACACAGCTGCCAGGCAATTATAGGGCAGAGACTATATCTGTCTTGTTCTCTTCTATATCCCTATTGCCTGGCATAGAGTGGGTACTCAATAAATGTTTGCAAAACTGATTGTTGACCGTTAGTCAACTGTCCTCCTGATCTTACTTTGCAGTGCCTCCTCCAGGAAATCTTACTCCTTATGGGTTCCATTATTTCAGATTCTGCCAATGACAGGCTAGACAGACTAATTATCCAAACTGAAGCCAAAATGAGGCTGCACCCAGGATATAGTTTCTCTTTAACCCAAAGGAAAGAGTCCTTTAGCTCTGTCCCTTTGATTTCAGTTGACACGTTCTACTTTGTGTTACATTTATAAGTGAATATGTCTCATCTCTCATACATTTCTGTGAACAGAGATTGACATATTTATTTTTATTCTATTATTCTTTCCTTATGTACAACATACCTTGTATATAAATGTACTTGTACATAAATACACACATGTGTATGTATGTGTGCATATTTTTTCCTCCCCAAAACATATGTATGTGAGAGAGAGGACAGAGTGAAAAATACACGTTAATATCTTTTAGCCAATGATAATTAAGTGCTTACTATTGAAGTAAGGCACTAGTCTAGGTGTTTTATTTTATGTACTAATTCATCTAATTCTTACTGCAATCTTATGAGTTAATAGAATGTCATCATGCCCATTTTACAGATGAGGAAACAGAGATACTAAGTAATTTGCCCATCGTTAAATAGCTTATAAGCAGCAGAGCTGGAATTCAAACCCACAGAGTTGGCAGTGACTCTACATAGTGACCATGTTGTTCATGTTATATCTAATCCTCACAACAGCTTTATGGGGTAGGCAGAAGCCACTCTGCCAAAGGAAATGGGGACTAGGAAAATTAGGTAACTTACCCAAGATTGCATTGTAGGTAAGATACAATCCCAGTAATGGTCATGAATACTATGACCCCAAATTCAGTGCTAAGGATGTCCTAAGTCTTGATACCTGATTGGATTTCAGGCCCAGTGGCTGGGCAGTAGAAATATATTGTTAAAAACAATATCCTTTTACATTTCCAGTGGCATTATTCAGAAAGTGATCTAGCAATATCTATTGAAATTAAAAATGTAGAACAATCCCACTTCATAAATCTGGACTGAAGAATTTTAAGTATCAGAATGTAAGACTACACAAACAAAGATATTTAGTATGGTATTAACTGCAATACCAAGAAATTAGAAACAGCCTGAATATCCGTCAACAGCTAAATGGTAATTATGGAATAGAAAAAGAATAGAGAAGATCAACAAAGTCAAAAATTGGGTCTTTTAAAAGGTCAATGAAATTTTAGCTAGACTGACAGAAAAACTTTAGCTAGACTGACAGAAAAAAAGAAGGAACATACAAATTATTAAAATCAGGAATGAAAGCAGAAACATCACTACTGATCCTCTAGAAATAAAGAGGATTATAAGAGAAGACAATGCACAATTGAATGCCAACAAATGAGATATCCTAGATTAAATGGACAAATTCCTAGAAAGACAGAAACTAACAAAACTAACTCAAGAAGCAGTAGAAAATCTGAATAAACCTATAAAAAGGAAAGATGTTGAATTAGTAATTTAAAAGCTACCCTCAAAGAAAAGCCCAGGCCCAGATGCCTTCACTGTTGAATTCTACTAAACATTGAAATTAAAACTGAAACTTGCAAACTCTTCTGAAACATAGAAGAAAAATAAACATTTCCTAACTCATTACAAGAGACCAATATTATACTAATCATAAAACCAGACCAAACGTCATAAGACATGAAAACTATAAACCAATATCCCTTATTGATATAGACACAGAAATTCTCAACAAATATTAAAAACCAAATCAGAGCAATATATTAAAAAGGGTTATACACTACAATAAACTATCCCAAGCATAGAAAGATGATGTACATTAAAATCAGGCCAGATGCAGTGGCTCATGCTTATAATCACAGTACTTTGGGAAGCCGAGGCAGACGGATTACCTGAGGTCAGGAGTTCAAGATCAGCCTGGCCAACATGGTGAAACTGCGTCTCTACTAAAAATACAAAAATTAGCCAGGTGTGGTGGCACACGCCTGTAATCCCAGCTACTCAGGAGGCTGAGGCAGGAGAATTGCTTGAACCCGGGAGGCAGAGGTTGCAGTGAGCCAAGATCACCCCACTGCACTCTAGCCTGGGCAACAGAGCAAGACTCTGTCTCAAAAAATAAAAAAAATAAAAATAAAACAATATACCATCCTATGCTAGTAGAATGAAGTAGAAAAATCACATGATCACCTCAATAAATGTAGGAAAAGCATTCTATAAAACTTCTATGTCTTTCATGACAAAAAAAAAATTCAACAAAGCAATGAAATGAGACTTTCTCAAAATGATAAATGGCACCTAGGAAAAACCTATAGCTAATATCATAATTTATGATATAAGACTGAATGCTTTACTCCTAATAGCAGGAACAAGACATGGATATTGGCTCCTATCACTTCTATCCAACATTGTACTAGAGGTTCTAGCCAGAACAATTAGGCAGAAAAAGAAACCAAAAAGCATCTATATTGGAAAAGAAGAAGTACAAGCTCTCTGTTTACAGATAACATGATCTTGTATACAGAAAATCCAAAGGCATCCACAAGAGAAGCATTGGAACTAATAAATAAGTGTAGTAGATTGCAGGATATAATATCAATACACAAAAATCAATTGTATTTCTATATACTAGCAATGAACAAATGAAAAATAAAATTAAGAAAATAATTCTATTTACAATAACATCCAAAAGAATAAAATACCTAGGAATAAGTTTCACAAAAGAAGAGCAATATTTGTACTTCAAACACTACAACACATTGTTGAAAGAAATTAAAGACATAAGTAAGTGAAAGATATCTTATGTTCATAGATAAGAAAACTTAGTATTGTTAGGATAGCAACACTCCACAAGTTGATCTACAGATTCAATACAATCCTTATCAAAACTTCAGCTGTCTTATTGTAGAAATTGGCAAGCTGATCCTAAATTCATATGGAAATGCAAGAACAGCCAAAACAATCTTGAAAAAGAACAAAGTAGGACTCATACCTCCTGCTTTTAAAATTTACTATAAAGTTACAGTAAGCAAAACAGTGTGGTACTGGCATAAGAACAGACTATGGATCAACAGAATAGAATTGAGGATTTTGCTATTAACCATTTTTTATGGTTGGTTAGTTTTCAACAGAGGTGCCAAGATCATTTAATAAAGAATAATATTTTCAACAAATGGTCCTGGAACAATATATAAAGAACTTTTACAACTCAACAATATCCACACGTAAAAGAATGAAGTTGGACCACCTACCACACGTAATGTAAAAAATTTAACTCAAAATAGAAAACTGGCCTAATCACAAGAGCTAAAACTATAAAACTCTTAGATAAAAACAAAGCAGGAAATCTTTATGACGTTAGTTTAGGCAGTGGTTTCTTAGGTATGACATCAAGAGACAGCACAAGCGATAAAGGAAAAAATAAATTGGTCTTCACAGATTTTAAAAATTTTGAGCTTCAAAGGACACCATCAAGAAAGTGAAAAAAATACTTGCAAATCATATATCTGCAAAGGTACTTTTACCCAGACTATATAAAGGGCTCTTACAATTCAATAATAAATAGACAACCCAAGTAAAAGATCGGAAAATGATTGTAATTAACAGACAGTTCTCCAAAGAAAATATACAAATGGCCAATAAGCATATGACAAAATTCTCATCATTAATATTTGGGGGAAATGGCAATCTAACCCGCAGTGAGAAAGATACCACTTCACACCCACTAGGGTGACTACAATAAGAAAGACAGAAAATAACAAGTGTTGATAAAGATATGGAGAAATTAGAACTTTCATACATTGCTATTAGGATTGTAAAATGTTGTAACTACTTAGAGAAACAGTTTGGCAGTTCCTCAAAATGTTAAATATAGAGTTACCATATGGTCCAGCAATTCCACTCTTAGGTAAGTACCCAGAATACTTGAAAACATATGTGTACTCAAAACTTGTACACAATGTTTACAGCAGCAGTATTCATAATAGCCAAAAAGTGAAAACAACCTAAGTCTATGAGCAGATGAATGGACAAAAAGTTGTATATTCATGCAATGGAATATTATTCAGCCATAAAACGGAATAAAGTACTGACACTTGCTACAACATGGATGAACCTTGAAATCATTATGCTAAGTGAATTAAGCCAGACATAAGGCTACATGTTGTACGAGTCTGGTAATGCTAAATGTTCAGTACATGCAAAGCCATGCAAACAGAAAGTAATCTGGTGGCTACCAGGGGCTGAAGAGAGGCGAATGGAGAGTGACTGCTAACAGAGAGGGGGTTTCATTTTTGGGTGGTGAGATGTTCCAAAATTATATAGTGGTGATGGTTGAATGACTCTGTGAATATACTAAAGGCCATTTACATTTTTTTTTTCTTTTGTGATAAGTCTTGCTCTGTTCTCCCAGGCTGGAGCACAGTGGTGTAATCTTGGCTCACTGCAACCACCGCCTCCCAGGTTCAAGTGATTCTCATGCCTCAGCCTCCCAATCTCAGCTGGGATTACAGGTGCATGCCACCATGCCCAGCTAATTATTGTATTTTTTTTTTTTTTTTTTTTCAGTAGAGACAGGTTTCACCATGTTGACTAGGCTGGTCTCGAACTGACCTCAAGTGATTTGCCTGCCTCAGCCTCCCAAAGTGCTGGGATTACAGGCCTGAGCTACCACGCCCTGCCCATTTACATTTTAAAAGGGTGAATTGGCCGGGCGCAGTGGCTCACGCCTGTAATCCCAGCACTTTGGGAGGCCGAGGCGGGTGGATCACCTGAGGTCGGGAGTTCGAGACCAGCCTGACCAACATGGAGAAACCCGTCTCTACTAAAAATACAAAATTAGCTGGGCCTGGTGGCACATGCCTATAATCCCAGCTACTAGGGAGGCTGAGGCAGGAGAATTGCTTGAACCTGGGAGGCAGAGGTTGTGGTGAGCCAAGATCGTGCCATTGCACTCCAGCCTGGGCAACAAGAGTGAAACTCCGCCTCAAAAATAAAAATAAAAATAAAAAATAAAAGGGTGAATTGTATGGTACGTGAATTACAGCTTAATAAAACTGTTATTTTTAAAACAAACAAACAGTTTATCCATGCAAAAAGCAAAAAATAAAACATAAAATAGTGGACTAAATGGTAATACACAAAAATAGTGAAGTATATCTTTATCTACCAGACTAAAGAAAGGTTATGCTGAGTCTAAAAAAAATTAAGTTTATAGAGTAATGTGTATTTTATCCTATTTCCATAAAGTAAAAAACAAAAATCTGCATTATATAAACTGAATCTGCCTGTATATGTTTGTACAAGTATGGGGAAGGGCTGAACAAATAGCAGAATAGGACATTGCTTTCCTCAAGACGGGGTGAAGGGAAGTTACTAGCTTTTTCTTTGTACATCTTTTCATCGTTTTGCTTTATACAACTTTGCATTGTTTGACCTATAAAAAAATCACTTTTATAATTTAAAAATTCGAATATAGACAAGTTAATAGGGAGAAAATAGCATTTTAAAGAGAGTCACCTACTGTCCTCACAGGTAAGGCTAGTCCTGCCCACTCTGGCACCACTCCAGCATAAGGAGGGAGGGTGTCCAGGAGAGGCTGCTGACTCATAGCCTCCCAAATACTCAGACTACAAACAGTTAAGGATGCAAATGCCTTGACCACATCTGTATCCTCTCTGTTTAGTCCTGAACATGCTGTGAACATTTCATTAGCATTTTCAAAAGGACAATATACTTCCCACAGTGGAATTTTATGATTAAAAATTTTTCTTTGGCTGGGTGCGGTGGCTCACGCCTGTAATCCCAGCACTTTGGGAGGCCGAGGCAGGCAGTTTGGGAGGCCAAGGCAGGCAGTTCACGAGGTCAGGAGATGGAGAGCATAATTGCAAACGTGGTGAAATCCTGTCTCTACTAAGAATACAAAAAAATTAGCCAGACGTGGTGGTGGGCACCTGTAGTCCCAGCTACTCGGGAGGCTGAGGCAGGAGAATGGCATGAACCCAGGAAGCGGTGCTTGCAGTGAGCGGAGATTGCACCACTGCACTCCAGCCTGGGCAACAGAGCCAGACTCCATCTCAAAAAAAAAAAAAAAAATTTCTTTTTAAGCCTAAAGGAAAATCTACGTCAGATTCCAGGGGACTCCTAGACTTTCGCCTTTTTCCAGTTTGACCACACCTGGAAAGCAAAATATCTGGCTTGAACAAAAGAGGGTCACAAAATGCAATATCATTAGTGTTGCTAGGTCAATTTCAGCATTAATCATATAATCAGGGGAATTAACCTAACTTTTAACATACAAACTGTGGTATAAAATAAATAAAAACTGGTATTTATCCTATATTCTTCTTACTAAGGGCAGCATTACCCACTTAAGATAGTGCTGGCAATCATTTTCATGAAATACACATTTCTCAATTTTTCATGGGAAATCTCCCTTTGTGTTTAGCCACAGCCTCCATATCTGATGCCAATGCTTACTGCACATTAGCATTTTCTAGATGACAAACATAAAGCACCTTTTACAAATAAAGTGTCAAATGTGTTGTCACCAATGTTATCATACAATATCCCCAAGGGAAAGAGACTGCTGTGCAGAACTGATACTTGCCTGGAACAGAAATAAATATAAGATTTTTGAGTTTTCATTTCCTTTATAATTACTGTCCTCCCCCCGACTTTAATCATATTATTATAGATCTTTAAATATATTATCTAGTGAGTAAAAAACTCTGGTTCTGAAAGCAAATGAAATGATGGTGAGGGTGGCACAGAGATGCAGTTATTAAAAACTGGTTAAACAAGGATCCTCCTAGCATTTCAGATGGCTAAAGAAGCAATCAAAGGCTGTTGCTGACAGACAAAGATTGCATGATAAAAAAGAATAAAAGGCATCAGAATAAAATTTGCTGTAAGTCTTCCCCGGATTAGTCTGTGCTTACAAATTAAAAATCCATGACTGACTCTTTTCATGATCTCTCCACTCTTTGCTTAGTCATAAGTCTTTCCAGGATGCAGATTGGATATGGGTGGCTGTCTAGGTGTGGTAGGATCTTATTACATGGTAATTTGCATTGTTAGGCCTGTTTTAGTGTTGGGTTTTTTCTGTGTATGTTTGTTTGTTTTCTGGTTTGTGGGAGGCGGGTGGCAGGGAGGGTACTGGAATTATATTTCAAGAGCTGTTGTTTGTTTCTTTTGTGTGACTTTCACCCTGGGAAAACCAACAGAATAAAGATCATACACAGAACAAATAGGAGACTTCCTTGATCAAAATCTATTCTTCAGATGAATGCTTATTACCACTGTTAAGTCCTAAATCTACCTGCTTGAATAAAGAAAACATTTAACATAATCAGCTTATGGTATGTTTACAGGATGTGACATTTTGATTTGTATTTTTTATACATCTAGTTCTCTAAACACCACAGCTTGGACACACAGTTTTGAAAAATCAAACAAAGATTTTTAACATAATGCAATCAAGGAAAATGAGAAGGCCAATCGCTGGCTAATTGGGCTAAAAATTATTGAACTCAGCTCTCAGCTGAGGTTCTTTTTATGAACAATTCCATTGCTAACAGTTTCACAGTTCTAATGTGTAACCAGCCCCTTGCTTCAGGGATGCTGTGGGTATGGCATTCCACAGTGCACCTGGACACATTGTAAGGGAGATTTACGCTAGGAAAGATAGTAAGGACACCACACCTTTAGTGCCAGTGAGTATACTTTTGTCTTTGAGGAGTTTTCTAAAAAAAGGTTTTTCCAAATCCACAACATCTGTGGTCAAAATTAGATCAGGTTTCTCCAACTCAGAAACATCCTTTAGGGAGATTTGCCAAACATCCTTTAGGGAGATTTGCCAAATTAAATCCTATTATCCAAATTATAAAGCTGGAGGGATCTTAGAAATCATCTAGTCCAACCACTTCCTTTACAGATGAGATCACCAGGGCCCGTGAATGTTGACTGGCTTGCTAGTGATCACACAGGTGGGGCAAACCCAGACAAAACTCCGAGTCTTTCTGGTCCAAAAAAATCAATTAATCAAAGGGCTCTATCAAAAACAGGGAATAAATTATTTTAAATTCTTGACCTTAACAGTTTAATAAATCTGTTCAGAGAAAAAAAAATAAACCTAACAAAGTGTAAATCATAATTAAGTATTTAAAAAACAATTCAAAATACCACAGAAGATTTGTCACAAGGTAATACACAAATTTCCAAATGAACTATCAAAGGTTGTTGCTGACAGACACAGATTGCATGATAAAAAAGAATAAAAGGCATAAATAAATATAAAATAAAGTTTTATAACATATATTATTTTAATAGGAAATGTGTAAAACATAACACTTAAGTAGTCAAATAATTTTTATGGATAGAGGAGTTTGACCAAAAAAGTTTACAGACTTTTGCTGTAGGCAGTTCAAAGGCACCCTAAAAACTGGGTCTGGAGGGATTTTGCCCCCCAGGGGAACTTTGAAAAGAAGATCTCAGAGAAACCTTAGTCAATTCATCAAATGGCATAACCAGATTGTGGGTAATAAGCTTATTTATCTAGTCCGTCATTATGTTTAAATTTTGGACTTCATAAAGAGACACAACTAAGATCAGAGAATAAGTTGAAACATTTTATTTCTTCAATGCCAACATGCTTAATTATTTCTCCCTAATTGGAGCTCAAATTTAGGGAGTTATCTGAAGATTATTCATCTTCTAAATTACATACAACTTTCTTTTTCTCAGAAGTTTGTACCATTTTCTAAACATTCACATTCCTCCTCTAAATTAGGTGGAAGAAATAGGATCACTCATCTTATACTAAAGAGATGCATGTAATTTTAGGCAAAGATGTCATAGGCTGGAAAAGGACCAAATGAAAATTATAGAAGAGACACTTTCTACCGGTCTCCTTTGAAGACTGAATTAGGAAAAACCACACTACAGATACATTCCAATCAGTCAGTTCTGAAAAAATACTGTGCTGCCCAGGGCTCATACCACGTCGTGAGTTGCCCCTAAGCCCATAATGGCATGGGCCCTTAGGACTAATGGGTAAGTCTGAACAGCAACAAACCAATCAGGTCACTGTTGCCCTAATTAAATGAATGTCCTCTTGGGGCCTCAGCAAGTGACTCCAAAGTTGGAAAGTCAACCCTGAGAGTGTATAATTAATATGGCAGTAATGACTGTGAAGGCCGGGGCTTAATTCCGGAAGGCTCCCATGTTCAATATGATACAAAAAACACTCGAAAATGATTTACTTTCTGCATATGTTAAAGTAGCAAAAGGCTTCTGGAAGGTTGGTGAATAGCTGCTGCCCTCTGCTATTGCAGGGCCCCTCCCCGTAGGACCCTCTCTACCTAAAGGGTAGGGCCTGGCACAAGACCTGGCTGCAACTCTAGGGCATAGACTGTGAGATCTTGGACTATTACCCCTGGGTAGAAGCAAGTTGCAGAAGCCACAGAGAGACCACAGAGGAGCAAGGATTGAACAATAACAATAAAAATCCTAAGAGGGTCTCACACAGCTGAGGGGGAGAAGGGAGAGGAGAGGTGAGGAGAAATGGGACTCAGTCTGAGATTGTGTGGGAAGCAGAGCTGCCTAGGAGTGGGTATGCAGCACCTCAGAGGAAGGTGAGAATATAGGAAAATGCGGTGGGTCCTCTGGTGACTCTGTGTGAGCCCCAGGCATAAACCACCTAGATTTCCATGTGAACATATGCCCCATTCCTAACTAATACCAATGTAAGAGTTTCCATGAAAATGCATGCTTAAAAAGGCCTGACAAATGCATAAAAGGGAAATTTTGTTTTCTATTTTAAAATGTACACTCAACTTGGCCATCACTGTATTTCCCAGTATTTCCCTTCAGGCTGAATTTGTTATGAAGATGTGGAAGCAGCCAAACATACTTCTTGTGTAGAATGTCTAGCCAAGCCATGCATAAGGGCCGGGGATAATCCATGGCTCTGGGAAACAGGAGTGCTCTCTAGGCTGCCATTATCCCTTCCTACTAGTCCCTGTCATTCTCTCTTATTATAAGGAATCGTCAGTGTCTTCTGTCACCAGCGTGGTACAGTGGGTGAAAGCACACTGTAAGGATTTTAAAATTTAGATATAATGCTGGCTCTAGCCCATAATCCCTTATTCACAACACTAAAACTTTAAAAGAAAAAAGAAAATATTTCCTAACCCGTTGGCAGCTAAACCTGACCCTTGGGGGAGAAGAGACCCATCTCCATGCAGAAGAATTTGGAATAACTTACATAAGTATTCTGCACTCCAGGAGGTGGAAATAGCTCCCCACTGCTTAAGTGTGGGAAGTGGCTTCCTTCCAAATGGTACAGTATAAAAACGGAAGAGGAAAGAGTACATTCATAGTGGGAAAATCTGACATGGTCATCATCAACAGTGATAACGCCTGTTGCTAGAGTGTCCCCTTACTATATCATGAGAATGGTATTTACCTCTGTGGTCTTCAACCCTAAAATCCTATAAACGCAGTCTATTCATAAGAAAAACACCAGACAAATCCCAATTGAGGTACATTCTACATGTACTGGAGCAGTACTCCTCAAACTGTCAAGGTCATCAAAAACAGGAAAAGTCTGAGAAATCATAACAGCCAATAGGAATCTATGGGGATGTAGCAACTAAATGTAATGGCACATCCTGGATGGATCCAGGAGCAGAAAAAAAAAAATACATCAAGTAAAAATTAAGCAAATTTGAATATAGCATAAACTTTAGTTAATGTATCAGTATTGATTCATTAATTGTGACAAATGTACCATAGTAATATCAGATGTTACCAATAGGGAAAACTGCATATAGGACATATGGGAACTCTCTGTACTATCTTAGCCATTTTCCTGTAAATATAAAACAGTTCGAAAATTTTAAAAGTTATTTTTTAAAAGCTGACCTGAATAAGGCTGCTTATGGTCTTTGCATATCACACATACCCATTCATTAAGTTTTGCAGTAGAAATATTAATGTATTGATGACTTCAGATAATAATAGATTGAGACCCTGCCTCAAATATTTGAGGTATAATGCACTATCTGCCTTATGCATATATTTGGAAACATTTGGATTTCTAAAATCCAAAAACTTGTGAATACTGAACACATCTGGTCCCAAAGACTTCAGGTCAGAGACTATGTACCTGAAATACTATTAGTGCTAGTAATATAATTAATAATGCATTTTAGTTATATGGTGGCTTTAACAGACATTTTCAGTCTAGCCTGAACTCTAGATTGATAGCAGTGTTAAGTATTTATTGTGTACTATAATCATTATAATTATGTTTATAGAATAATGTAATTGGATCCTTAAAATCTGTAAGATAGAAATTCTTATGTACATATTCTAAAGGAGGAAAATGAGCTTCAGAATGGTGAAGTCACTTGCAAGGAACTGCCCCTGACATTTTTGGGGCCAAATGCGAGGATACAAATGGTGGTCCTCCAGCCCACTGTTCCACTCCCTTTTTCATTCCTCTCATGTCAGGCTCCATCCTGCACCAGAGGAGAGGACAGCCCAGCCAGCCTGTCCTGGGCCTAGGCAGACCCTGGAAGTGTGCTTCCAGTTGCCTGGTCAAGAAATTCTGGAACCTGACTGCACTGGGACAGAGGTCTCAAGTCAGCACTTTCTCATGGCCTCCAGATGTCTCTCTCTCCATGAGGAGGGCTGTGAACCAGCCAAGGTGGGACTCTAGGGCAGGGTCCCAGACTCCAGGTCTAAGGACTGCAGGGCTGGTGTTCAAATACAGGTCTGCCTGACACAAATGCTCATGCTCTGTCTATTCTTACATGCTGGCAAGGAAAAAAAATACACCCAAGGACCACAATACCAATTTGAAGGCCGATTTTTGAAATGTTTTATTTGTATTTTTAATTGACTACTAAAGAGCCTATCTTAAGGTCTGATATTCAGATATGATACTGGCAAAGTCATCTAATTACAAAGCACCCTAATTCAAGTTTTTAAAAATTAAAATCCTTAGATTTCTAAATTCCTCAACTTGATTTTTAAATACATCTCACGGGAACTTTCTGTGTGTCAGGCAGCCTTTTTGGAGATTGATTCCTCACTAAGTGGTACAGGTTCTAATGGGGCAAGCCACTGCTTTGCACCAATGGGGAAAAGGAAAGCCCTGGCACAGACTCCTTCCTTCTCTATTTACATTATCTTTTAAACGAAAAGAGTTGATTTTTTTACACTGTATTTGGCAGTCTCTGTTGAGCATGTGTTACTGGGAAAGCAAATAGATACAATGAAAAGCTAGAGATGTGGAAATCTCTGGTAGTTTAGATGGCATTGATTTTCCTAGTATTCACCAGAAGCACATTTTGCCTCTCTCTTCACCTCCTTGGGTTAGTTCTGCATATGTGATTGTAAGATGTGTCAGTGATACCAGTTCAGTCTCCCAGCCGGACAGGATTCCCTGAAAGCAGGGGCTGTCAGTCAGTCTTCCTCTCCTAGGACCCCTCACGGGCTTGGTGTATTGCCCTCTGCCCAGAGATGCTCCATCCCCTGGTAGAGACTGAGAGCCAGCTGGAAACCCAGAGAAGCCTGGGAAGGTTCCTTGCTGAGGTAACTGTCTGCCCAAGATATAAGCTTTAAATGGATGAGTTCACATTCCTGCAGGCACTCTCCCTGGGCCTTCACTAGGCCACCAGTTCATCTTTTTGCTCTTTTTATTTCCTGAGTGAGCAAATGTATATCAGCAAAGGTGAGTCATTTCTCCAATCAGTGTGTCAATGCAAGGGATTACACCTGCCCCTACTGATGGAGTCATTGACATCTTACCTCTATTACTTTGCATGGCATGCTTCCAATAAGTAGTCTTTTCTATCTCTTACACAGAAACAGAGCCCCAGAACAAGTCAAGGGTTTTCCCTCCCTCCCTCCTTCCTCCCGAGACTGTCAGGGGAGCTCAGTGTTTCTTCACCCAGAAGCCCCTGCACTCCATAAAAGGGAACCAATGCCATAGGAGAGGCTGCTGGTCACGACAATACTCAGAAAAGAAGGATGTTCTCTGGGGTCACTGGGAGCTTGGAGCAGAGGGCAGAAGTCTCTTTGCTCTGTGTAACCTTTTGACATTACCTTTTATCCAAGGGTTTTTTTCCAAGGTTGATCAATTAAGCCTCAATTTTCAGTGAAGGAGGCATTTATCCTGTTTATAAGACAGACTTTAACTCAGTGCCCTACACAAAGAACGAAAATATTCTTGGTTAAAATCACTCTAATGTTTATTGGATGCTGTTCACATAAACCTTATACATACTGTTTCCACTGCCTGGACCCTAGAGTAACCCCCATCCCTAACTCTCCCCAAACACTTAGCACAGCTGACTCCTTTTCATTCATTACATATGGTTTCCGGAGAGATCATCCTTGTTGCCCTATCTAAATAGGTCCCCCCCACTACCACCCTCTGCACTATCCTTTAAGAGCAGTTTTATAATTCTTTTTAATTTGCTTATTTGTTTTTTAGAGATGGGGCTTCACTATGTTGCCCAGGCTGGACTTGAACTCCTGGACTCAAGTGATCCTCATGCCTCAACCACTTGAAAAGCTAGGACTGCAGGCACACACCACCTCACCTGGTATCATGATTGTGTAATTCTACATTTTATTTATTAACTAGCATAATCAAGTTAGGATAGCAAAGAAAACGGAATCAGCATATGCAGACAGAAAGCAATTTATCCTCTCCTTTCCTGTCTCTAGATGAAAATCTCCACCAGTCTATCCATAGCTATCCCAGACACTCCCAAGTCTTAAACAAATAGTCTGTTTTCTCGGGTGATTTTAATATCAGAACTCTCCACCTAAGTTAACCAACGATTCCTCCCCTCTCCCAGCTCAGATCTGCTTCTGCTCCAGGCAAGGAAGCTCATCAGGAAGAGAGCCTTATCAGCTTTCTCCCCGCTCCACCTCCTCCCATCTTTGCAGCTGTGGATTCTGGCTCTTGAAGGTTGGGGCACCTGAGGGAGAAGAGGGGAATATAGGTCTGTCTTGTCAGATGTCACTGTAATCTGAGGTTTGTACCTCTGTATCTGGCAGATAACCAAGCTTCCCAGGCCTGCTCTTTATGGAGTTTTCAGAGGCCCTGCCCCCCACAGCTGCTTTGCCAGGCAATATTCTTTCTGGTTGGTCCCTTAAGAATTTTCCCCGCCATCCCATTCTGCCATTCCATTCTAGAGACCTGTCTCTTTCCAGAGTCACCTCACTCCATTGTTTCTCCCTCTCAAGTTGCTGCCAAGATGACCCAGTCTGCTCCTTCCTCAGAGTCAGTTTTTTCCCAGTCAACTATGGAAGGGCTGGCCATTCTCAATACAGCACCTCTTCTCTCCACTGCCCCTGCCTCTGCCTTGAGATGCCTCATATGTCAGTCCCCGAGTCCCCCAGATTCAGGGAACACAGGACAGCGCTCTCTCTGAGTGGTTCCCCGGAAGCCTCCTCACTACTAGTTTTGAAAGTGGGGGATACACAGCTCCTACCTACAGTGAGGGAAACCCCACAGCACAGGGACAACTCTCCTCAGGAAATCCCCTCTACCAACACCAAAACCTCCAAGAACACTAAGACTTCTCCTCAACCCTGGAGCCCTGGAGGCAGATGATGGGTTCAGACCTGCAGAACCAGTACCTTTTCTGCAAGTCCTGCAGAGGTAGTCTAGCACCTCAGTTTAGAAAGCCAAGGACTTGACACCTACTGCTTTGTTCTTTGGTGCCTCAGCCAAAACTGAGACAGAGAGATCCTGTTACACTTGTTTGCGGTCAGTCTCCCCCATTAAGCTATAAACTCCAGGAGGTAGGGACCTTGGCTGTTTTATTCACCAATGTATCAGCAGAATGCCCTGCATAAGCTCCCAGCGGGTGTTTTACAAATATTTTTTGAGATAACAAATATACAATAGGATGAAGATGGTGATGCCACAGTCACCATTTTACTGAAGAAGGAAAAAAAAAAAGATGAGAGAACTTTTATGTTTATCAATAAAATATCTGATCTTGAAATAAGTTACCTTGTGATTCCTTCCCCTGAAAGAAGCTCCTGAAAGACCTAAGTCTAAATCTTAGAGCTAAAGTTTTCGTTTAAAGTCCAAAAATGCCTGAGGCTCAGACAGCGAATGCTTACACAAGAATTAACAGATTGGATGCTGGCTGATGATGCTAATGTCAATTCTTTGTCTAGACATGCAATGCCAGTTCTGCTGACACATTCTCTTAGAGCGTTTTTTTTTTTTTTTTTTTTTTCCAGGATACGAAACTGGCCTCTGGGTCAGTGATATTCAGAAATAGATCTGGACCTCTGCAGAGAAAACCCTTCAAAGTAACCCTAACCCCCATGCTTTGCCCTTAATGAGTCTCACCAAGCTTCTTTTTCACAAGGGCAGACTTGGAAAAACAGGGAGGCAGCACCGCATTTCAATGAGGCTGATGCCATGTTCTTCTCACTTGGCAAAAGCGTGGGAAGGAAGAAAGAAGCTGAAAAAGCAAATTCCCCCAGACTCATTCCATGACAAATAGACCAAGTGCATAGGGATGGTGATGGATAACAAGAGCTGCTAGAAAAATAGCCTAGCAAATACCCTCCCCATGTTAAAATTTCCTCTATCCATCAATAAGGCACTGTGGGGTAGGAGGAGGTGGTTTAGAGTTCGGCCTCCAGCCCCAGGAAGAATGGGAAGCAGAGTTATGGAGAGAGCCTTGCCTTACAAGTTTGTGCCTGCTCTGCACACACAGCTTCCTTACAGACAAGTCTCATTCCCCAATTCCCTTCTGTACTCTTCAGCAGAACTGATGACAGAGAGAAGATTGCATATGCCAAGCCAAAGCCAAGGAAACTGTCTCTCGTAATAATTTCCACCTAAAAATGAATCTTTAAGAGAATGGAAATTTTGGTTGAATTAACATGCACCTAAGAAGGATTCTTCTAAATACAAATATAACAGTTTCAAAATTCTGCAATAGAAATTTAGACTTTAGAGAATGTGTCTTCAGATGACCCACACTTTACAAGTAAAGACACCAGGCTTTTAAGGTGCTAAGTGATGTGACCAAGGTCACACAGCTCCTTTCACTGGAGTCTGCTTCTTCCAGCTCTAGCCTCTTGCTCTTTCCACTATGTTATTCAGTCTTCTGTGTATAGTAAAGCATTTCTTCACCTAGCTCAGGTAGGGCACTGTAGCCACACTTCCAAAATGGATCAGATAACTTGATTTAATAGTTTCCAGTTTTTATAACTGCACATCATTCTATTGCTCTAGCATACATTAAAACAAAAGAGTGTTCCTGATTCCAGAAATTTAACTTCAGAGTTACACAAGGTGTGTTGGCCTAAGCATATAAACTGAGGTTTTATCCTAACGCTGCCTCTGACTCACCAGAACGTGTTAGGTTAGGCATGAAATTGTCTCAGTTTCTTCTTCTGTTCAGTGGGGAGAGTAATGCTGATCTGTCACTTATTCACTTAAAGAAACTACCTGCCTAGAAACTGCTGAATAATTGTGGTGAAAAAGCTTATGAAGATTCTAATTATAAACTACATCCATATAACGAAGGCATCAAAATACATAACTCAGAAGCTTTCTAATAATCATGACAGACAGCATTTTAGTGTGCCAGAGAGGTGACTGCTACCATTCAAGCATATTTCCACAAAAAATATCATTATCATATTGTTTCAACATATCCGAGGTGTTGATTAAGGCTACAGAATTCAAGAGACAAAATTAAAATGGAAATTTGCCTCAAACCTGCTGAGACTGGGTGTGTAGCATGTTCCTGAGGTTTTATCTGCCAAACAAATCTTCCCATCAGCAGAAGAAAACTAGGAACTATTTTCTCATGACCAAAGAGTCCCTATGTGGCCAACAGTCGCTCTCACAGTGTCAATTTTGTGAATTCACCATAAGAAAATAATTCCAGACAAAAGATAGGCAATAGCAATAAGTCGGATGATGAAATTGGACCAAACTTCTGCTTTGTTTCTCACTGACAATATTCTGTACTACATTTTCTAACACCGAGCTAACGGTGGGATTCATGTGGATGGGATAAAAATTAATTTCTTTTTTTTTACTTTCAAAAATGACCATAAGATGGTTTTAAAGTGCTCATAATGTCCTGTTGCTAATCAGCACAGGCTCTCTAGACTACAGCAGCATAAGTAATCACCTTGACACTTACCTAAAGAATTGTGTGGTTGGCAAAATGAGAAAGAAAAAGAGATGGTGGCCTGTTTAATCAGTCTTCAATAGGACAGCTAGAATGATGTGATAACAAAGCCTTACCAAATTATTTGTAACAAGGGAAAAAGTAGTTTTAATAACAGATCTTCTTTCAAAACAGTGATGTCATTAGGCATTCTGTTTAATGCCACATAGAAAACTAGGAATAAAATCATAAATTACTGACAGATGATAATAAATATTTAAAAAGTAATAACAACAATGTTGGAATAATTATAAGTGTACGTACAATTGAGGGCTCATGAAACGCTTTCCACTTCCAGCTGTGCATAATCACAGAATATGGGGCACTAAAGTTATCTGGTACTGTCGGAGAGACAGGTAGGGCTTGCTAACTATCCATGTGCTCTCCTACATTTCCCAGCTTCCTTTGCACTTAAGATTGAGGTCATATGACTAGTTCTGACCAATGGACTCTGATACAAAGTAACCTGTGTCACTTCCTGGCTGAGGCAGTTAAGAGCCAGTGTGCTTCGTTCCTCACACTCTTCCCTTTTCTTCCCCTGCCTCAGCAACAAAGAGCCACATGTTCCAGATGGTGTACTGCCACAGACAGGGAAGCTGCTGAGTCACAGTGAACTTTACATGAGTGAGAAGAAACCTTTGCTGTGTTAAGCTAATGAGATTTCAGGGGTTGATGTTGCAGCACTAGGGTTAGTTACCCTGACAAACAAAAAGGCTCTATGTTAATGTGTTTGCTGTGGCCCAGAACTTAAATTTAAGCTACTGACACTAGGCTTCTAAAAATAGCATTAGAGGAAAAATAATATTCCTTTTTTCTCTATTTAAATTTTCTCACTTTTCCTGGTCCCGCACAGTCTAAAGCAGTGGTTCTCAAAGTGTAGTTCCCAAGACCAATAGCATCAGCATCATCTGAAGACTTGTTAGAAACATACATTCCCAGGCCTTGCCTGAGGCCTGCTGAATCAGAAACTCTAGCAGTGGGTCCCAGCAATCCACATTTTAACATGTCCTCCTGGTAATTCTGGTGGAACTGGTCTAAGGCAACCTTTCCTTGAGTCTACCTGAATGTGATTCTCATGCAGCTAATTTCTCCCTTTATATCACATGCAGTCAGCAGTGTTCAAATTCCTACTCTTTTTATGCCCCTCACTTTTTTTCAAACATCAGCTTTTACATTGATTAACTGCACATAGCCTTGCTATATAGTTTAAAGATAACTTCAAATTCTTTGTCACTGCCCCCACTGAAAGGTGGAATCTCTTTCTCCACCCCCTTGAATATAAGTTGGGCCTGTAACTGCTTTGGCCATTGCAATGTGGCAGAAGTGAAGCTGTGCCAGTAAGCCTAGCCCTTAAGAGGACTGGGAGCTTCCATGCTATGAGGAGGCCAAAGCAGCCTCAAGGAGAATTAAGACCTCCAACTGACAGCCCCCACTGAGCTACCAGCTGTCAGCCAGCATCAACCATCCACTATGTAAGTATGCCATCTTACATGCCCTGGGCCAGTTGAGCTCTGAGATTGCTGCAGCCCCAGATGACTTTATGTGGAGCAGAAGAACCTCCCAGTTGAACACAGTCAGCCCAGAGATTCAGGCAATGTAATAAAATGGCTATTGTTTTAAACCACCAAGTTTGAGGGGAAGAGGAAAGATATGAAGCAATGGACAATCAAAATATTCACTATTGTTTTTGAAAAGTACTATTCAAGTCAAATTTTAATAGGTTCTACTTACCAAAAATTTCTCTCTGGCTCAAACAAACTAACTTATATGGCTTCTTGCAACGACCTTTTCCTACTATTTCCCTCTCCTTTGGCTTACATTTAAAAAAAAATGTAAGTTGTTTCTCCAACCTTGATTCTGGAAGCTTGTAATAATTTTACTACCTATCCCATGGGTGTCAAATAGACATCTACGTCTTTGTCTTCTACATCCATAGCTGTTAAGGAGAAATACAAAGAAATGGAAGCAAGAAGTTCATAATCTCATCATAGAATTTCAATAGAGTTTAGTTAAGGGAGGAGTCAGACTTTGCAACCTAAATAAAAATTCTCCTTTCCACATTTACCCCCAAATGTAGTAACCAAACAAGATCAAGAACATGATTACCAGAAAGTTTACAGCTGCAAAAGCATTATCCTAGTTTTGAATTTCTTTGGGAAAACAGATACTTGCAAAATGAAAAATAAACTAATATTAAGTGATCATAGCTATTAACTGATGGCTAAAGACAGCTTGGGCAGGTTGATGTTCACAAACATGTTACAGCACTTAGGAATCAATTATTTAGAGCTAAGATTCAAAAGCTAAGCATTCAAAGTATAAGCACATGCCAAGAGGCTACAACTAGCAAAAGACCAACTTGCAAGGACCTCTAACCCAGAAAAATTATATGGGCAGTAAATTTCAGAGGGTGAGGAGCATTCCCTTATCTCTCTAACTCCAGAATCCAGCAAAGTGTTTGGTATATAAAAGTGGCAAACATGGTGAAACCCCAACTCTACTAAAAATACAAACAAAATTAGCCGACGTGGTGGCATGCACCTGTAGTCCCAGCTACTTGGGAGGCTGAGGCAGGAGAATCGCTTGAACCTGGGAGGCGGAGGTTGCAGTGAGCCAAGATCGCACCGCTACACTCCAGCTTGGTGACAGAGCGAGACTCCGTCTAAAAATAAACAAAAAAATAGAGTGTCTGTGTATGTGTTTATGAATGAACAAATGAATGAGAGTCATAGCAAAGAAAGAAGCAAAAGAGGCCAAAGTGGAAGTAAAGAAGTGATAAAGAAGAATTTCGAATACAAATACCTCCAAGCATAGGCATCACTGAATGTTTTAAAGGTGCTTCCTCAACTAAAAGCAATTGGGATATAAACCTTGGTCATGTAAATAGCAGCAGCTAAACAGGCCCTGCAGCTTTGAGCTTCCCAAAGCAAGTCAGGTCTGGGAAGAGGAAAAACAAGGCTTTCAGCACCTTAAAAGGTGCTAAAGAAAGGGCAGGTCTCAAACTCCGTTTTGGCCATCTTTCAGTCTTTGAAAGAATGGAGTGAGAAGTCATGTTACAACAAGATAGGTCATCTGGTATTAAGAGAAAGTCAATTCTATATGTACATAGAAGCCTCTGTCTACCTGAAATTTTTAATATATCAAAATTCTTAATGATAACTTTCAAATATTAACATTTCCACCAAAAGGGATGAATTTTCACTTAGGACTCAATTGATATGTTCTGGCCATCAAGACACCTAATTATGTTTTACTGCTTCAATTTTTCATTATTTAACTTTACATAAGAATATTAAGTAATTGTTCATTTTCTTGCTATAATTCTGAGGCTGTCCTACCAAGTATATATAGAAATAGCCCCTCAAGTGTCTGATTGCCTAATTCTCATTATTTAGCAATACTTTCTGAAATAAAGATGAGTTCAAAGACACCAATAAATAAAAATTAAACAATAACATTTCAGTAAGTGAAACTCAAATCTTTGTTTTTCACATCATCCAAAAAAAAAAAAAAAAGGCTCTATAAATGCATTAGGTTAAATATATTTGCCATGTTTTACAATATATAAAATCAGACTCAAATTTTGGACTTGTAAAGAAACTTTTTTTTAATAGTGTGTCCAAGTCCTCATTCACACTTGGAAAAATCTGAGGTTTATAGAGTTGAAATAACTTAGCCTAATTAAAGTAAATGTTTACCCAAGCACCATTGTTAATGGGTAGACTCATCCATTCAATAAACATATATCTAGCAGGCAGCTGGGGACCAAGTACTCTACCCGTCCTGGGTCCTGCCCTCAAGGCACTCAGTTCAGGAATCAGCCCACATGAAAATGATAATTCAATTCTGGGTCACAGCTTCTGTAAGAAAAGTTAAGTGGTATCACCAGCAAGAGAGCAAATTCAACTGGGTCAGGGGATTAGATGGGGGGAAGATGCTGGAGAAGCCTTCATAGAGAAGGAGATTTAAGCTATAGATTAAAAGTGCATACAGGTGGCACACTATCCCCACCTCAGTGGAGTTTCAGTGAACCCAGCAAGTCCATTTCACAGGTCAGATAAGAAGACTGTGTGAGAGTTCCTGTTTATATAAGAGAAATCATGCCCGTAATGGAGTCACGTGGGAAGGAAAATTGCATCATTGCTATTACATTCTCTTATAAATATTGTTTATATACACATCCAATTACTTCTTATGGTGCTCACTGAATTGTCTTTTACAGCAATTTACTTTTAAGTTGTTACAATATTATTATGTTGAAGTTGGAAGAAAGAAAACCATTCTCCCTTATTGAAACTCAGACATTGTAACGTGGAGTGATTTTCCCAAGAATCTGGTTAAGTCAGCAGCACCAGAGTGTCAAACTTCAGGGTCTGTTTCTAATCTACTGAATCATACTTTCTCTTGGAAATGGGCCTCCTTTTGGATGTCTGACTGGATAAGATTAGGTAATAACACAATAACTAGCAAACACCAAGAGCCAATTAGTACATGCCCTGTGAAGGTGTTTCAGATGTACTTTATTTTGAAAGAGGAATGGGAAGCTGCCAAGTCTCACACAAATCATGTTTATTCCTGTATTTAAGCTGAATTATACACAATTTTTAGTACATTTTTAAGTATTTTCCCACAGCACCTCCACCATACCTCTTGTCATGTAAGTACATTAAAGACACATTGTTGAAAGTTCACTTGGGGCTTAAGAAGAAGAAAATATATTCAATGACAAGGAAATACAGGAAGTGCCAACCTAGTATAATTTAACATTTATAGGTATCAAAGTCTGATAAGAACTTCAAATTCCCACACTCTGCCCAGAGAAAAATACTATCTCTGCTTACTCTGCCTTTTATGCTGTGCCTATAAAATACAGAATAAAGTGATCTGGCAATTTAGTCGATGTAAACAATAAAAAGTACACGATTCAATTTTTTTTTTTTGAGATAGAGTCTTGCTCTGTTGCCCAGGCTGGAGTGCAGTAGTGTGATTTCAGCTCACTGCAACTTCCACCTCCCATGTTCAAGCAATGCTCTTGCCTCAGCCTCCCAACTAGCTGGGATTACAGGAGCATGCCACCATGCTCGACTAATTTTTGTATTTTTTTAGTAGAAATGGGGTTTCACCATGTTGGCCAGGCTGATCTGGAACTCCTGACCTTGTGATCTGCCCGCCTTGGTCTCCCAGAGCGCTGAGATTACAGGTGTGAGCCACCACGCCCAGCCAATTCAAATTTTAAAAAGGAATATGATATAGTCAATTGGAGTGACTACACTGACCACATTAATGAGACTATTGCTAAATCATTTTCCTTTGTTCTTTCTGGGGATTCTCCTAAGCATGGGCATTTATGGAATGAACTTGTAACCACAGAAGATAACAAACCTTTCGTTCCTCAAATGGTCAACATTTACGTGTACACTCAAAAAACTGTAAGCTGGCCTGATGCCAATGTCAAATACTCTGCTACACACCTTCCTAACATTAGTGCATGCCACCCCTCCACTCTGTCACTATGTGGCTGACTCCACGTGCCCATTGATCATAGGGTTGTAAGTAAGAGAATAGCTCATCCAACACAAACCACCATCTCCATAAACAACTCAAGTTTATCTTCACAAGCTATAGGACTTCTCAGAAGAGCACAGAAAAAAAAAAATCAACAATAGCAGCTTTGAATAGGATTTTCAATAGCAAGACTATATATAGTAATAGAGATATAGACTTTAGTAAGATCAAACCTGTTTAAGAACATTGGTTAGGCAGACTGGGGCATGGTGTGGGTACCTGCCTTTGCTCCTTCAGGTAGAGCAGTCATACCCCACCCATCTGGGAATGAGTAAAGAGGAGTGCATTTCCCTATGCTACATTTATTAAATTGTTTTTTATTTTTTTCTGGGGGAAAGGATGAACTTTTAGCTGGTGGCCACATGAAAAGCCACTAGTGTGAGGTGTCTACGTTGCTTATCATTTGAGTAGAAAATGAATGTAATTGGAGAATGCCAACCATTTCTATGCAATGGAGGTTTAGTGTTGCAAGCTAAAGAGTTAGAAATTCAGATTTTTGTTGTAAAAATCAAGAGAAGCCAGAAACTCAGATGTTTGTTGTAAAGTCTCCTGACTTATTTTAACATCAAAAATCCAAATAAAACAGGTCAGTACACTTAATTTGGTCCATTGGCCACCAGTTTAAGATGTATGACATACATAGGAATTATTCACTGAATCATTAATACAGTGAATCATTAATGCATAATGAATATACATTTATCTGACAAGTTCCAACATATTTATTATTTTCCCTATATTAGTTTAATTCTATGCATAATTTTCTTGCGTTAACTGTCTACAATCCCATTACATGTTAACTAAAGAAGATCCAGCTTTGAATAAGGTAACATTTCTAACATCAAAGATACGGTGTAATGGTGAAAAAAAGTCAGGAGGTAAATGAGGAGTGTTACAATAAAGAAGTATATTCAGGATGAACAAGGGTAAATTGATAGAGGTAATGATGCCAGATGAAGTTGGAAAGACCAGGTAGCAAAGGCCTTATGTGTCATGCGGATGAGGATACCAGCAGCTATCACTACTGAACACAGATAATGCATGAAGTGCTGTGCTTACACTGTAAATACACTACCCAACATAACTCTCACACCAACCAACTCAGGAAGAGACTATCATTATCTCCATTTTATAAGTAAGACATTTGAAGATTGGAGAGGTCAAGTAAACTGCCCAAGGCCATGGCTATGGGGGGCAGAGTCAGAATCTGGGCTCACAGCATTTATCTGACTCCAAAACCCACACTTTCAGCCAACATGAGTTTGCTAAAAGAATTGAGATTGCAGCCTATAAGTAATGAAAACAAAAGAAGACCTTAGACCTGCATTATTCTATTCTGTTTTCACAAGATTCTGTAATCTAAATAATGAAAAGTATGATAACTTTTATATCTGAAGAAATCAAGAAAGGTTAAGCAATTAAAAGCAAGACAAACAACGGGCTCCTAGCACCCAAAGAGATCAATCTCCAGCCCAGGACTCATGTTGGTTTTACATGGCTGGCAAATATTACTTTCCAAATACTTGATATGCTTTCAACAACCACACTTCTTCAAATTCAGAAGTTCCAAGAGCCTATTCCCAATTCAATCCTTTCCCCAGTAGAACCCTAGCTATTTCTAGCCAAGTGGTTCCTAATTTGTGATGTCAATCTAAGAAATACAAAATGACTACTGTGACAAAGAAGACCAGCTGTCATCAACTTCTCCACAGCCAACTGTGTGTGCTGAACTACAAACTCCATTTGAATGTCAATATGAAATAATGGTACACTAAGACTTTTCTTTTATGTCCTAGTAACCCTTTTTATTCCTTGCAATGGATGTAAAGCATTTAAGCAATCAACTTTCTAGGTTCTAGCCACATTTTATTTATGTCTGATGAAAGTTTGCCCTCCCACCCTCTTAAGGTTTTACTGCAATAAAAATTTAATACCACTTCTATTGTTCAGGTCAAAATTAATAATTAGAAGGGGATTATTATTTATAACAGTGATAAAACATGGTTGGACCTAGAATATGACAAAGATAATTATTTACTCACAGAAGAAAATAGTTGCATAAATGAAGCTCTGTTCTGGCCACTTTTGTTCCCCAGGTATGCCACAAAACTGATTGTCATCTTAATGCTTTCCAGAATGAAAAAAATACAGCAACTTTCTTCATTAAAAAAAAGATAACAGCAACCACTTGTTAAGCACTTATATATATGTTACAAGGACCCTGTGAGAAAGCTATACTACCCCAACTTTTTCAGAGGAGAAAACTAAAACTCAGAGAGGTTAAATAATTTTTCCAAGATTAGATAACTAGTAAGTGGAGATCTAGGAATTGAACCCAGATAAACCTGACTCCTAAGTCCATACAACACTTAGCCCTAAAACACTAGGAAGTCTTAGGCCTTGGAGAGAGAAATAAAGGGAGAACGCAAGAAGTAGTGATAAAAGGAGCTTGAAGTTTATATGAGACTTTACATAGGAAGATCTTGAAGAATGGAGATTATTTAAATAAGCATAAAATGTAGACATGGCAAGAAATCAAATAAAATACAAAGAGAAATTATAGAATGGGAATGATATTTGCAAAATAGACGACATACAGCAAACCAGGAATAGAGGGGAACTTCCTGAAAATTATAAAGAACATCTACAGAAGACCCACAGCTCATTTCATACATATAGGTGAAAATCTGGACACTTTCTCCTTTAAATTAGGTGCAAGATGAGGATGCCTCCTCTCACCACTCCTTTAAGCATTGTACCAGAAGTCCTAGTTTGTGCAATAAGACAAAAAGAGGAAATAAAAAATAAACAAATTATAAATGAAGAAATAAAACTGTATTTACAAATAGCATGATTATCCATGTAGAAAATAACAAAGAAGCAACAATAACAACAAAATTCCTGGAACTAATAAGCAAGTCCAAATCTTTATCTGTATAAAAGCAATGAATAATTGGAATCTGAAGCTTAAAAAATAATACCATCTAAAATAGCACCCAAAAAATAAAACAAAATACTTATGTATATGTATAAAATCTATATATCAAAAAATATGAAATTCTGATGAAACAGAAACCATCTAAATAAATGGAGAAATACTGTGTTTATGAATTAAAACCCACATTGTTAAGATATAAATTCTTCCCAACTTGGCCTGTAGCTTTAAAGCAATCCCAACCAGAATCCCAGCAAGGTATTTCATCTCTATTGAAATACCTCTACAGTATATATGGAAAGGCGAAAGACCTAGAATTGCCACCACAATAACTAAAGAAGAAGAACAGTGTTGGAGGACTTACTATAAAGCCTTAATATAAAGCTATAGAGATCAAGACAATGTGTTATTGCAAAAATAACAGACAATGCAACAGAGAGTACAGAAATAGACACACATAAATATGATCATTTTATTTTTGAGGAAGAAGCAAAGGTAATTCAATGAAAAAAAGGATTGTATTTTCAATACATGGTGCTGAAACAATTAGATAATCATACGCTAAAAGAAAAAAAAAAGAACCTAAATTCAGAAGTCATACCTTTCATAAAATTAATTCAACTGGATCCAAGACTTAAATGTAACATTCAAAATTATAACACTTCTAGAAGAAAACATAGGAAAATATCTATGTTCTTGGGTTTAATGAGAAATTTCATTTATAACACCAAAAGCACAACCTATGAAAGGAGAAATTCATAAGTTGGACTTTATTAAAATTAAAAACGTGTGCTCTGTGAAAGACACTGTTACGAAAATGAAAAGACAAGCCACTCCTGGGAGAAAGAAAAAATTGCAAATATGTACTTGATAAAGGATTTAAATTCAAAATAAAGAAAGAACACTTAAAAATCAACAATAGGGAAACAGATCAACCAAAAAATGGACAAAAATCTGAACAGACACCTCACCAAAGATTATATACAGATGGCAAATAAATACATGAAAAATTGCTCAGCATAATTTGCCATTAGGAAATCACAAATTAAAACAACAAGCTGCCACTATATCTCTACTAGAATAGTTAAAATCTAAAAACTGATGATGCCTATTGCTAGCAAGGATGCAAAACAATATGAACTCTCATTCATTGCTGATGGGCACAACCACTTTGGAAGACAGTTTGGGAGCTTTTTACAAAGTTAAATATGGTCTTACCATATGATCTGATAATTGCACTCCAAGGTATCTACCTAATGGACAACTTATGTCCATGCAAAAACCTGAGCATGAATACTTTTAGAAGTTGTATTTATAATCAGCAAAATCTGGAAGATGGTAAGAAATCTTTTAATAAATGAATGGATAAGCAAACTGCAATATACCCACATAATGGAATATTATTGAGCAATACAAAAGAGCTATAAACCCATGAAAAGACATATATTAATCTTATATACACATGGCTAAGTGAAAGATACCAGTCTGAGAAGACTACTTACTCTATGATTCCAATTATGTTACATTCTGTAAAAGACACAAGTAGTGAGAAGATAAAATGATCAGTGGTTAGGGGGCTCATACAAGTGAAGCACCAGAGGTATTCCAGATCATTGAAACTATCCTACGTATTACTGAAATGGCAGATACATGAGAGTTGGTCCAAACCTTTACAGCACAAAGGGTAAGCCTTAAGGTATGAAAATTTAAAAATATAATTTAGGAGGTCAAAGATACCAGGATAGCCTGCAGAATGTGACAAAGCAGTCTAATTGTATTAAAAAATATATGAAACAACTTCACAGAAAGGAGTGGGGACAAAAGGTGCTAACCCAAATAACTTCAGAAGTGAGTGGAATCTGTAAGACTAAAGGCAAAAAAATTGTCATAAATATTGAACTCTTGTTGATAAAATTGTTTCCCCTGCAAGTATGGGTTAACAATTCTGATATCACATATATAATGCAACAAATTAGAAAATGAATGACGGCTAAGGAAAGCCAGTTTTTCTCATGGTTGGAGTTGGAGATTACAGATGAGCAAGAGGAAGAGGCTTGAATTATACAGGTAGTAATAAATTAGCATTGTGGATGTTAGTACAAACTCATGTTGAGCACAATATAGACAGATGGTTGCATTTGGAAAAATATATTCATATATGTATATATAGATACATTTCCTTGTTCTATCAGTTGAGGTGACCTTGAGCAATGATACTCCCATAGCAGCAGGCATATCTAGGGTCCAAATGTTTGTTTGTTTGTTTGTTTTTGTTTTCTAATACAGTATCCAATAAGAGGAACTAGGGCTCCTTGGAGAAGTGGCTGATTCTAGAACTGGTACAGAAAATATGCAAGTTGAGCCTGGAGTATCATGTAGCCCCAGAAAGCTAAGGAAGTGCTCAAAAACAAAACAAAACAAAAAGAGGTGCAATTATGTCAAATGGGCACAGGAGACAGGAGGCAACTGAAAAAACTTCTTCTAGTTAATAAGTGGGGTGAAGGGGAACACTAAAATAACGTAATATCAAATTAGAACCCAAAATATAAAATTAACATCCACTGGTCTACAGCACTTATTGACAAAAATAAGTGATTGAAGAAATATATAAATAGGGGAGAAGAGACCAAACAATCTCGCTAACAGAAGAATTACAAATAATTTACATAGACATTAGACCCTCAAAAAGAGGCTGAACATAACTCTCCATTCTTTAAGTGTGTGCGCTGCACACAATAACTTTCTTCCAGAGTATGGTGTGAAAAAAGGGTTAGTGGAGAAGAGTAACTTACAATGGAGAATCATAACAAACACTACCTCAGCCACGTGATTAAGATCATCACCAATGATGGTAAGTCATGTTGATAGAATGTATCTTCAATTTGATACAATTAAAATAGAACTTCCCATAACCCCAGTCCAATATGTGAAAAAAATCAGACAAATCCCAATTTAGGGATATTCTACAAAATACCTGATTAGTCCTCCTCAAAACCATCAAGGCCATCAAAAAAGAAAGAAAGTCCGAGAAATTGTCACAGCATGAAGGAGTCTAAAGACACAGAATATGTAACATGATCTCCTGTATGGTACTCAGGAACAGAAAAAGGACATTAGGAAAAAAAACAAAAACAAAAACCTAAGGATATTATTTGAAAAAAATATGGGCTTTAGTTAACAATAATGTATCATACTGGTTCATTAATTGTGACAAGTATACCATAATAATATGAGGTGTCAAAAATAGGAGAAACTATACAGAGGGTATTGTTCTCTAAACCTAAAACTGTGTTAAAATTAACATGTTTTTTTTAAATTACACATAAACGATTACTAACTCTAAAATATAAAATACTACAAATTGAAAAGAAAAAAACAACTCAAAGAGAGGGAAACACTATTAACAGGATATCTACAAGAGAGAAAATCCAAATGACCATAAAATGTAACCAATAAACCAAAAGAAGACACTGACCTTATCTAATAAAAATTAAAACATGATACTCCTTTATAACCATCAGTTTGGCCTACAATTAAACAAGTAAAAACACCCAGTGTTTACAAGCATGCAGAAAAATGGACACTCTCCTACATCTTGACTGAGTGTGATTGCTATGACCTTTTACAAAGTATGAATAATATCTATCACGATAAGAAACAAACATACATCGTTACCTAGCAATTGTACTTTCCCAACCTATCCTTCAGCAATAAAAGCACCACAATGAAAAGACACACACATTGTTACATTGTAACGTTGTAAAAAAACATTTTTAGTGGTGAAAAATTAGAAACAAACTTAATGTCCATCAATAGGGTAATGGTTAAATAAATTATGGTATATAGAGACTGCAAAATACTATGTAGTTACGAAAAAGAGAAAATGTCTATTAACCTAGAGAGATGCTATGAAGTTATTTTAAATGACAAAAGAAATTGTAGAGTAATATGTACAGTGTGATAGTATTTTTAAAACCTTTTCTATGTGCCTCTAAGTTTAAATATTTTTGGAAGCCTGCACATCTGGCTGTTAACATCAGTTATCACAGGATAATGAAATGCAGCTGTAAATTTAATATCTTGTTATTACACACACACACACACACACACACACAAATAAAATAAAATAAAATAAAATAAAATAAAATAAAACCTCAAGCATGATTGCCATATGTTACATTTAGCTGTGGGATGTTCAGGAAAAATGAATGGGAGAGCTGCAGCAATTGACTTACATGATCGCTGTTTAGCAGCATTTCTGTAACACAGTAAAATGAGAAGATATTCTCCTTAGGATCACAGTAACCTATTTTTTACATTAAGAGAAAAAGCACCAAGGTGTTTATTTTTATCAGTGACCTACATGAAAGAAATGAGCCCAGGAAGTCTGTATTTGCTCTCATATAGGTGAGACTGCTAACTTCCTAGAAGTTGGGGAAGAGTTCACATCAACTTGTGATAATTCAGAAAAATAGTATTTTAGAAAATAAATGAAGTCCCACAAACATAAGTATCAAATCACACACAGGGAGGACCCAAAACAAGAATTTCAATTCAGTTGATGTTGGCAACCATAGGACATGGCTGAAGCCAGTTCAATCAGCAAGAGTAGCAGGGTACAGCAAAAAGACACAACCCCAATTGGATAAGTCTAGAAAGAAAAAGCCAGAAAAGGGAAAATGTAGTAGAACATTTCAAAACTGTTCAATTTCTTCTACACACAACACAGCCAAAGCTTTATTCAGCCACACAAAAGGAAAGATGGTATCTGAAGCTACTCAATCCTATCTTAAATGTATGGCTATCCTTATAATCAAACACTGTTTGACACAGTAGTGTCAATGAGTATGTTTTGACAGAAGGGAGGGAGGGAAAGAGGGAAGCAATTAAAAGTAAAGTTACAAAAGATAATGTTGAAACCCTGAACTAGGGAAATAGCCATTTTTTATTTTAAAAAATTTTATTGATACATAGAAATGACATGTATTTATGGGGTACATGTGATATTTTGATACATTCATACCATTCATACAAGGTATAATGATCAAATTAGGGTAACTGAGGTATCCATCACCTCAAATATTTGTCATTTCTTTGTGTTGAGGACATTTCAAATCTTTTCTTCTAGGTGTTTTTAAAAATACAATAAATTACTGATAACTATAGTCACCTTACTGTGCTATCAAACACTCCAGCTTATTCCTTCTATCTATACTTTTGTACCCACTAAACAACCTCTCTTCATTCTCACCCCCCATTTTTCCCAACCTCTGATAACCACAATTCTACTCTCTACCTCTATGAGATCAACTGTTTTGACTCCCACATATGAGTGAGAATGTGTGATAAGGAATAACTCATCTTTAATTTGAAAGACTGTGATATAGAAAGGCAGACCTTTTTGAGTCTTCATGGACCGAGAGAACAGACAGAAGGAAAATTATATAAATATCTGTACCCAACCTGGTTAGCACAGTCTTGCAAATTGAAGGAAAAGATGTCCCCAACTGTAGTAAACCTGTAGAATGAGTTTTATGAGCAAGCTTGAAGTATATCCCCTGGACTTTATAGTAAGTTCTCTAGACATATGAATACAAGACAAGATGCTAAAAGGAACAGGTACCAAGGAATCCACATGCCAGATAAGGATATCAGTGTATTTCAGATTAGAACTTCAGAAATATTAAGAGGACAGGCAAGAGTCAGGTCTCAGAAGTGGCAAAATTACAGTGCTTTCCTTTGTAACCATGGCTATCACATGAAGGGCGCATCTTAACTCCAAAGATGTCAGGAAGAAACAAAGTGTTTTAAAAGGTTTACTTACACACAAGGCATTTGCTGAAGCAAAAGAATAAAGTAGAAAAGAATAATATTCTGTGACAGAACAAAAATTAACATTAAGAGATTAGCAAATGTATCCACTCTGGCTTAAAGATCACTTTTGGTTCTTGTCATAGACCCCTCAAAACACTTTGAAAAAAGACAACAAAAACATCAAAAACAAAAACACACAAAAAAATTAGTTTTTCCCTAGAAACATTAAGTCTCCCTCAATGAGGTAATTTTGAGAGAAAAAGGATGTGGGGACAAGGCAGAATAATGGAAGGAGTGCTGGAACAAAAGTGAGAAACCTTAGGTTCTAGTCTTGGCTCTGCCCCTGATTCACTGTGACACCCTGGGGTTTTCTATAACATTCTTTACGACATGAGAGGGGTGAAGTATCCCATTCCAATACTTTAAGTGCTATAACTGAAATGTGTTTCATTTTGCTTTAAATGGAAATTTACTTGTTCTTATGGCTCTGAGTTTGAGCCAGTTTCCCATATTTTGCTTCTGAAAATAATGCTATAATAAAATCTTCATTACAAATTTTTGTAATATTTTAAATTCTTACCTGGAACTGCAATGGTCTAGGCAAGTGTTTATAAACTTGTTTTACAATGCACTTTGATCAACAGGCTGGTTACACAGAAGACTGATGTACAAAATAGCAAAGGGGGCCTGCATTGGTGAAGATAAGAGAAGCCATGGTATGGAGAACAAGAACAAGGGCTACAAAAAGTCAAGTTCTGCCCACTCAACTTCCCCACTGTGTTTTCCAAGAGGCTTCTGTGGGCTGCTACTGAAGCCCTAAGACTCCTAAGATTAACAGTGTAAGTCAAGGTTCTGTGAGAGGTTTTACCCCAAACAAGTGGGCACACACATTTGGCAACAAAGGTTGAGGAACACAACTCTGTTTAAACCACTGTAAAACCTCTGTTTCTACAGTGAGGGAACTAACACCATTTGGCCTTCAGTTGGTAACAATTAATCACAAATGCATATAAAGGACTGAAAAGGCAGCTACAGTGGTGTGTTACAGTTTTCCAGGTTACCCAAAATGTGCTCATGTGCATTTTTTGTTTCGAGAACTATCAAAATGAAAATACAAACATAAAACCAAAACTGTGTGGAAACTGCAGATCCACAAGAATATGCCTTTCACCCTAACCCCTTTTTGATTAAAACTGATTTCAGGAAGGGCAATGCAATCTCCGTTTTCTTTCTCAGACGTCTTTAAGATATATATTAAATCTGTGGAAAGTCGCTTTACTGAATAACTAGCACAGACTTCAATGATGAATACATCAAGAATCTCAGCTTCAGCCCAATCTGTGCCCCTACTGGGATTCAGCTGCCTGGGCCTTTAGGGCGACCCAAAGGATTGCTCCCACCCACAGCCCACCTGAGGCCTGTTTGTGTGAGTCAATTTGTAAGAAGTCTGGTGCGGAAGCAAGAAAGGGCTATACGAAAGTCAAAATATGGGGTAGCAAGCCCTGTAGATTTCTCTAAGCCATAAGGAGAGAGAGGTGGTAGGCCAGTGGTTCCTAAATGCACAGGAGAACATCTAAATAAAGAAGTCTCCCACTCAGTCAATATTTATGGAGTGCTTACTATACATTCCATGTGTTGTTCCAGGGAGTGGCAATACAGCAGTGAAAGAGCCAAGGTTTTCTGCCTCTGGTAGGAAGGAGAATAGGACATAAATAAGTTGTAAATCTTAACAAGTGCTATGAAGGAAATAAAGAAGGCATGTGGTAAGTGGGGACAACTTTGAATAAAATATAAAGGGAAGACCTCCACAAGGAGGGACATGGGAGATGACGAGAAAAGATGAGAAAATGGAATGAGAAGGAGAAAGACAGACATGTCCAGGAAATAGCAAGAATACAAGTCTTATGGCAGGAGAAAGCTTGGCACCTATGGGGACCAGAAGGCCTGCAGTGTAGTGGGAGCCTATTGAGAGTGGGTGGTAGAGCAGGACAGGCCAGGTTCCCTCCCACGCCACAGGGTTTGCATTCAATCCTCAAAGCTATGGGAACCCACGGGATGACTTTAAACAAATAATTTATTTTACTTACTGCTTTAAAATATCACTCTGCTGTGAAAGGATGGAGTATACAAAGCAAGAGTGTGTAAAGGGAAAATAGAATTATCTTGCAGTCTGCCAGGAAGAAAATGATGGTGTCTGGGACCAGGGTGGCAGTGAGAATGAGACAAGTAAATAGTTTCAAAGTTTATTTTGGAAATAGAATTGCTGATGAGTTGGTTACAGGAGGTAATGGAAAAGGCAAAATCAAGAATGACTCCTAGGTTTGGTGATGGTTTAGGTAAGGGGTAAGGGAGAAGTTAGCACAATCCTAGGAGAATAATATGAGATGTTGACTAGTATTACCCAAACATTAGCTGGAGATTTCCTAACTCTTAAGACCTAGGTAGGACAACCTTGAGATCTCAGATCTATAGTCTGGGAAGGAGTAAATTCCAAGATTTCTCTTTTTTCCCAAGGGCTTAGGATTTCATCATTGTCTTGTGTTTCTGCCTTCTGTGTCCTCACCTCCAATCTCCATTCATCCCTCTCAGCCTTTTCCCTATTTTCTTTTTCTTTTTTTATTTTAAAAATGTGTGTATGAAGCCAGACATAGTGGCTCATGCCTGTAATCCCAGCACTTTGGGAGGCCGAGGTGGGCGGATCATGAGGTCAAGAGATCGAGACCATCCTGGCCAACCAAAATGGTGAAACCCTATCTCTACTAAAAATACAAAAATCAGCTGGGAGTAGTGGCACATACCTGTCGTCCCAGCTACTCGGGAGGCTGAGGCAGGACAATCGCTTGAACCTGGGAGGCGGAGGTTGCGGTGAGCCAACATCATGCCACTGCACTTCAGCCCGGGTGACAGCAAGACTACGTCTCAAAAAAAAAAAAAAAAAAAAAAAGTGTGTGTGTTTTCTTACCTGGTCTAGATTTTATATCTGGTCTAGATTGCATCTGACTTTTAACAAAAATATTTATCATACACCTGTAATAGGCCAGAATTCTATTTGCTAAGGATAGAGAAGAGTGCAAAATGGACATGGTCGCTATCGCCAGGTAGCTCAAGGGTCTCAAGGTCTTTGATTTATCATTTCAGCTGCAAGAGAAACCAATATACTTGAGTTAGCCTGGATCTCCTGTAAGCCTTTTAAAAAATAAATAAAACATAATGAAAGGTCTAATTGAAGCTCTATCAGTGGCCCTATTTTCATAGCTTTTCAAGTGAAGTCTCATATTAAATGAAATAACCCATCTTAAGGTGTTCTGTACATGATCTTGTGCAATGTAGGCACTGAGGGAGCAGCATTCATCCCACCCGTTTTTGAGGGATCCATTTAAGCCAAGTTTTACTGTTCTTCTGAACTGGGATTCTGCAAGATAATCAAGCTCTAATGTCCAGAGGCATCAGTTAATGGAGTGAATTAATTTCACTTCTATGCATCCAGAAGTGTACTACCTATGTACCACTCTCAGGAGACAAGAAAACAACTATTGAAGTCGTTTTCAGTAGCGCTTGCTTCTCTCATGCGAAACTCAGCTGAAGTTGAGAAAGGTTGGAGGATAGTGTCGCTTTCACCTTCTATTTTAAAAAAGCAAGGTTAAATTGAGGGGAAAATCTAATTTGGTAAAGGCACAGACCCTAGAACAACAATAAAAAAAAATAAACCAGAAGCCAAAAGGACTCCAGAGAACTAAGGAAGCAAAGAGAAAAAGTTAGATTCACTGAAGGTGAGTGCTCTAAGCAAAACATAACTGTGCAGAGTCCAGGGCCGAGGAAACATCAATCAGACTAAAATCAAATACAGTGCAGTTAAAACCAAAACAAATGCCCCTGTTCACAGAAAGAGACAGACCAGAAAAGTTTAGGAAATATTATGCTTCTGTATACTCCTCAGAGGGCTTCAAAACATTTGATACAACCTGCTAAATGCTCAAATACCCTGCGATGTTCTAATTACACAAAGGGAACAGGGCACACCACTAAAAATCTCAAGACTGAGAAGTTATCCAGATGAGAAAGCTTTATGTCAGAAGTTAATTTGAAATTCCAAAAAGTGCTTAAAATCATTTAATTACTCAGTGTCTCTTTCCCAGACAGGAAATTACCTAACTCAAGGACATAGAAACTCATCATGGTTTTATTCAAAGCTGACAAAGACACAACAAAAATTAATCTGTAGAGCCTCATTAATACTGAAGTTAACATGTAAATGCCTACATCCATATAGTTCAATTGCATGAGCCACACATGCAATAATTCATACCATATAATTTATATCATATATGAATTATAATTCATAATTCATAATACCATCTAATTCATATCATTACCAACAGGGTTTATCACAAATTGACTTTAAGCAAGTGATATAAAAAGTAGATTTATATTTAATGCACTGTTGTAAGTTGCACCAATTGCCAGTGTTAACACTGGCAGCATTTGATGCCAAAAAGGCTTTTAAATGCTTGGAAGGAGAATGCTTTCCAAAACCGTTAGGAAAAATTGTTTTAAAGGAAATTGGGAACAAAAAGAGAGAGAAGAAAATTTTTTTTCTCTTGTAATTTAATATTCTGTAGAGAAACCATAAAGCATACTCTAAAGAAAGTATATTTGGACTTCTCAATCAAGGACAGAAGGAAACAAGGTGCTCTTCCCTCGTCTCTTCTTCACGATTCATCAGTACAACTAGGAGGTGCGGCTGGGGTGAAGTACTCAGCTTTCAGACACAGCAAGTGGTAACACTCGAGGATATTAGCTCATTTTCAGATGAATTTACATTCATTTTTAAAATGAACACCACCTGTCTGAATTGTCAGGTAGATTTTTAAAATGAAATACAGTGAACAACAATAACAATGAAAGTTGATCCCTAAGACTATCTTTCTTCACACAACCAATTACTGAATTTCACAATTTCACAAAATTTGTAATTTGCAATGATGCATCTAATAATCTCCTCTGGCCACTCTCTACCATTTAAAATAAATTCAGGTAAAATTATCAGAGATGATTGCAAATAAAGGTACCTATTATGCTCTCCTTGATCTGTAACTTGACTTTTGATAATAATGCTAAGTTATTCCAACATATTTTAAAGTCCTTGGACATTGAGCTTGTTCAAATACCATTGCCAACGAAGATTTGGATCGCCCACATACTTATGCCCCTAACATATGAAAGTCATAAGTCAATAAGCCTTCAAAACATGGAGGACCTATTTACTTATCCTTTTTCAAGTAATTATAAATGGTAGAGGCTAGAGCCCAAGTTCTGGGTCCCATTGAATTCAAAATATGACCTTCTAATTTCTAAGGTCATAATTTTATGACCTTAACCTCTTTATACCTTAATTTTCTCACCTAAAAAGGAAAATAGTATCTTCTGCATAGTGCCATTACAGAGATTAAAAAAGATGATTTATACAGTGTTTTGTACTCAGTGTTTTTGTATCATTTGTGGTACATGGAGATAAACAAATAACTATAATTATTGTGAAGAAATTATGGATTTTAGGATGCCATAGTTTGAATACTTACAAATACAATAGCTACCTTGGTTTTAGGAACTATTTAAGGTAGCTTACAAAGATATTTAAAATACAAAGTCACTAAGTCAAAATGTCAAAAACTAAGTCAAAAACTAAAAAGAAAAAGGGGAAAAAATGATGAGATTTAAAAAAAACGCAAAATATCAGGAAAGATGAGCTTTATCCCTTACATATAGTATGAGTCTTAAGATGGAATAATGACTTAGGAAAATAAATCAATAATCAACTGATACTAAAGCAAGACAGGAATTTTTCCCGAGAGTTATTCAAAAGAGGACAACGAATGGGAACAAAAACATCAACAATACCCTTATAAAAGATAAATTTCACAATCTATTTCTCGATATAGTTTCTGCGCAAATTGCAGCTACACATTTTCTTCAGAAGTCCCATACTGAGCAACCACAAGCACTTTTTGAATCTGAGAAATTATTAATATAACTGTTTGTGCTGAGTTTGTAAAGGAATTCCCAAAGGAACTTTTCCTGCATGAAGCAGAAATCTACAATTGTTACCCCATCAAACAAGCACACACACTCTGTACTGATTCTTTTAAAAGAGGGTCTTCATGGAGAAAGGAGAAAGCAGGTAATTTTTGAATGAATGCAGAACATTTCTGCAAAGAAAGCAAGAATCATACTAGAGGTCATAAGTGTAAGGACTCTGTAGAATTTAAGCTTTAACACCTCCTCATGCCTGTTAAACTCTGTTTTCTCTTAGTAATCAATGTCAAAACCCTGAAAATGAAAGGGACAACAAATTAGAAATATTGCATTCCACACCACTGCTGATTTGGAAAGGAAGAAAGGGAAGAGAGGGGAAGTCTGTGGGAGCAGACTGAAGTAGTCCCTGCGCCAGATATGTCCTGGAAAAGTTGAGCAGATGTCTAAAAAAAAGATACAGAAATATCTCATACAAAGAGAAGAATAATAATATCTGACTGTTATTGAGTGCTGAGCCCTTTAAGCTGAGTGTATCATTTTAAGTTTACAACCTTGTGAGGATAGTACTATAATTATACCCTTTATGCAAATAGGAAAACAAACACAAAAATGTTAAATCATTTACTAGCATTTCCACAGGGTTTGCAAATACTAGAGCCAGGATTCAAAGTCAAGCAGGCAAACTCCAAAGCCCTTTTACATTGCTGCACATTAGGTGAAAAATCCACTCACACATCTGATCCAATGTCTCACTATCCGAGTTAGCTTTGAACTTTAAAGAGCTAACCTTTAGATGCCTGCTCCATCACTGAGAAAAATTCTTGAGGTCACTGTAGATAAGAAGTTACAGTTATTCATATCTACCCATGAAATGTGACATTTATGGAGTTCTTAATCACTGGGCCAGCGACCCAACATTCACTCTTTAAATTTACGGGGACTTTAGACACCATTTAAAATGTTAAGCAAAAACCTATCACCAACTTAAGGCATACATCCCATGACTGCTTTGCTCTCAAAGGCTGCAGAATCTTCCTAAATAACAGGCTTAGAATAATCTACATAGAATTAGTGTGTCATTTGGGAAGGTATGGGCAGTTATGATATACATAAACTGTTCTTGTGGGTTAAGATATCTTTGTCCCAACCAAGTGGTAAAATTTTGTTCTAAGAATGGGACTACTCTTTTAAAAATGTAATCAAGGGAGAAAAGAAGATAACCATATAAGACTAGTCATTAAAGTCTACCACTGTCCTATTCAAATATCAAAAGACAGGGTAAACAAGATGGACATAAAATAGTATTGAGATAACTTTCTCATTATCTTCAACACACATTATTGTGCAATAGTTGCTAGCTATAACCCTCAGTTCTGTAAAAAAATTTCATTGTTTTGTTACTACTCTTACTAACTTATCTAACATTTATATGAGAACAATGTTTAAAATGTTGGTCATCACTATTAAGAAATACAGGTACAGACTACTTTCAATTTGCTTATTAGGTAAATAACTATGTAAGAAGCTCATCCTATGACTATAACAGGCACATCCTACAGCATAGGAATTAACGAAAGGAAAATGGAACAAAGTAAGGTCCCTGTCCATTAAGGGCTGATACATTAAGATGAAAAAAATTGGAAGTTATAATGAATTACAATTAAATCTGAGTCAACCATATAGTTGGATGTGTTTCAAGATTTTTAAAATCAGAGAGTATAAAAAGGAAGAATAAAAATGTTCGAAATTTTTAGGTTAGATCATTTAGAGAAAAATAAGTATAATAGAATTCAACTGTCTTAATAAAAGTTTCTGAAGGCATTAATAAACTCTGTCTTAGAGCTGGGCATGGTGGCATGGACCTGCAGACTCAGCTATTCAGGAGGCTGAGGCAGGAGGATTCCTGGAGCCCAGGAGTTTGGGGCTGCAGTGCACCATGATCTCACCTACAGATAGCCACTGTGCTCCAGCCTGGGCAACACAACCAGACCCCATCACTGAAAGAAGATAAAATAAAACAAACAAACAAAAATCCAAGCTCTATCTCTGCAATAAAATTTAGGAAATGAAAGTTTGATGTGAGCAAATGTAAGGACAACCTTAATGATTGGGATGATTACATTTTGGTGAAAAAACACTTTTCCAGATCTAAAATCTGAAACATCAGTCAATTAAATATTGACCATCTTTTTGACAGAACCAACTGCAAAAATTGTGTATGGAAAGAAGAGGTAACTGAATAGACCTTCAGGCCTTGTGACGCTAAAAAGAGAATGAGAAAGACCGTAAGACAGGCAAAGCGGGGGGGGGGGGGGGGGGGGGAGGAATCTAAGCAATTTTAAGGAACGATAGGCCATTTCTTTCTAATATGTTTGTAGACCTTAAATAAGTGTTTTAATATAATGGTTTTCATTTAAAATCAGCTCTCAATTCTCCCACTCGGGAGTTGAACAATAGGTGCATTAATGTAATTGAGAAGGTATTTCTATCTTGTTGAATTTGCTGTTAAAACTATTTTGCAATGTGGGTACATACCAACCTTCAGGTGTACCTGGTAAAAAGCCAAACTTGGAATGAACCAGCAAGTGTTCTGCTAATCTATCAAGTAAACAGTCCTCAAGTAGATAGCCCTGAGTTGACTTTTCCATCAGGCCGAACTTCAATTTTGAAAATACCTACTTAAAATAAAGCCCTAAAATGTATGCCAATAATGTAAAGGTATCAGAAGCCTTATTTCTGAGTTCCATATCATGATTTTGTTTTAACCCTGTCAATCAACAAGCCTTTAGGAAGACAATTTTTTATTAGACAATAATAATACGTTCATTATGCCCATCACATGATTAGTAAAAAATGAAGAACTGGCCTAGGTGTCAGAGTAAACAATTATGAAAAACAATCACTTAAACTTTTGGTTTCCATGCCTCCTAATTTCACAGAGATGTGGTAAGAACATGATAAAATAATGGATATAAGTGTTTCTCTTAAAGTCATTCAAATTCAAGAAACTATTATTATAAGCCTAATATGTGTATCCTAAGAACCTCTCAATGGCATAATAATGAGAATAGAACATATTAAAGAGATCATCGATGCATTTCTATAGGTCAAAAAACTAGATCACAATAAAACAACAACAACGGCCATCCCAGTAGTTCAGTTAATTCACATTAAGCATGTATAGAGTGCCTACTACATCCTGAACATTGTGGAGATATTTCCTGTGGTCTGGGGAGAGAAAAATTAATAAGAATGGTACTCAATATTTGGAGCTTAGAGTTGTTCCACTGACTATAAATGCATATAATCTGGTAAATAATGAAAATGATCATACTGTATGAGCTGGACAGTTACTTTATTTGACCTCATAAAGCAGACATAACATAAAAATATGAAACTGATGCTACCATCTGAATATCCATTAAACATCCACATAACAAATTTCACTTCTAAAAATACATCAGCTTGAATAAAACAAAAAGCAAACCCAGAACAAAATAAAACAGTAAACTCTTGCTTTGAGTTCTTAGATAATTATCTTATTTCTTCAACTGATATGTGCACATGAAGTTTAAGAGTCAACTCTTTACCCCCTTGGACACTTGGATGCAACAGAACCACCTCCAGCCCAAAGTGGTTATGATTTGAATAGCAGGTCTCAGACAAGTTGGACTCTACCTTAACTGGAATTTATCTAACTCAAATATTGCCAGTGTCATTTACTATTTTTATTGAATAGAAAAAAGACTCAAAATAAACTTGGACTATACTCTTGGGGGTTGGGAATTCACAAATTCAAGGAAGAAACTTTTGGTTCCAGAGTTGAGTTATAAAGGAAAAAAAGTATCTCAGCATCTCAAAAATTGCTCAGAAAGGAAAAGTTATCTTTGCATTATAAAGAAGTTCAACACAAGAAGTATTCTCTCGAGTGTACAGCAAAATTTTTACTCTACTTCTGATAGGAAGAACACAAATGCGTGTTTGAAGCTAAAAAGGATAGTTTCTCAAAACTTGTATTTTTGCCTTTGTGATTTTTTTCCTAACTAAATTGAAACTGACCAATGAGATTTTGAAAGAACTCCATTGTTCAACAGTATCCTATAATCACAGAAGTAGTTCTCACTAATCACTGAAATAGCTTAAATAATTAGAAACTACAATTAATACCACTTGAAGCCCTGCCAACCTAAAAGACACAATTTTGCAGTGGAAAAAGAAAATTAGAATGCTTAATTGCAAAAGGAAGAAAAGAAATATTCTGACTGAAAGAATGAACTAAATTTGGATTAAAATTATATTTTTTTGTCACAATACCACAAGAAAAGGAGAGAGGGATCAAAACACCTTGCTTAGTAATAGTCCCTTCCTATGTCTCTTTCCGTCCCAGGAGTGTCCCTAGGAACACTGCATTGCCAGCCCATTTCTCACTGACCCAGCAAGCACACACAAATTTTCCTATCCTGGAAATCTTTGCCTCTAAGAGAACTAATAACATGATCCCATTGAACTTACACTTCAATTGAACTTGCAAATGAAAATTGCAGACTAGGATGATCAATTGTATTTCTTGGCTTGATTCAACTTCAGAGCCTCACCGCCAAAACGCTGACTGTGTAAACTCACTGAAACTAATCTGAGCCTTTCTTTAAGCAAGTTCTATCCTGATCAGGTTACTTTTATTTATTTATTTATTTCATCAAAATGAATGCAAGCTCAAATCCTGGGTGGAATTAGCCCCTATGATTATTACAAAACACTTATCAACCAGAGTGAAACTATGAAAGGATTAGATCCTGAAGACTGTCCTCTTTAATAGTCCTAGCAGCCAGGGACAACAATGAAAACAAAATTTATTATGTGCCTATTCTGTGCCATGCACTGTGCTTGATCTTAATATAAGTCAAATAAAACAAAAGTGCTCCCCCAAAGCCACATCATTTATTCAACAAATTAATGTGCCAAGCACTATTTTATATGCTGAGGCTAACATCAGTGAACACTATGCCCTTTTGAAGCTTGCATTCCAGTGGGCATAAACAGGCACTTTTTAAAAAATCAATAAGAAAATAATGTGGTATTTTAGATGGTGAATAAAGTCTATAAAATAAAATTTAAAACAAGCTGGGAAATGGGTAGATAATGCCAATAGTGGGAGAGTCTTGACTTTTTAAAGAAGGTGGCCAGGAAAGTTCTCACCAAGTAATGTGGTATTGAAACATGAGTGAATATCACCTTTGATATGAAGGTGGAGGTGAGGAAGCAAGCCAAAGTGGCTATCTGGAGAAAAAGTAATTGAGGCAGAGGGAAAAGCCAGTGAAAATGGCTTGGGCCTGGAAGGAGGACCAGCAAGAAGATCAGTATAGCAAGGAAAGAGAAAGAGATAAGGTCACAAAAGTTTATATATATATATATATATATATTATATACATATAAAAGTGGTTGGCATGTTAATATATATTATATATGTGTATATATATAATATATATATAAGGTATGTATACTATAGATATACATATGCTTTGATCAGTGAGGAGGCTATTACGATACTCTAGGCAAGAGATGATGGGGAAGGGACAAGGGTGATAGCAGGGCGACAGGGTCAGAGCCTGAACATGTAAGTTAGAGTTCTCTGATTATATGCAACAGAGAAGCATTCTACCAAAAGAAAAAACCCCACAGAATACTGGTGAATCTCATGAAATTGACAGGGAATATAGAAAACCAGACTTGGAAACAGGATAGGAGCAAGGCCAGGGATTACTTACAGGGCAATATCTCTGGAATGCATGAGCTCCAACTGTTGCTTCCAGCTTTGCACCATTCCACTCAAGATTCAATTAACCAGGAAAATCCAGCTTTCCAAGCTTAGGCCACATGCCTATTTCTTGGCTTATACCCAACAGTAGAAGGTGAGAATCAAGGGCTTCTCCAGCAGGAGTCCAAGGCAGTTTGATTCATTAGCCCCAGTTTCTCAGGACTGCCCTCAGTGGGAGAGAGAGAACACCCCAAAAGGAAACGTGGATGCTAATAGGAAGGAAGAATGGTGCTAAGAAGCCTAGACTAGGAAGCTATTTATGTTCGTTAGATACTATTTGCTATCTAGTGGATAAAGGCAGAATTATAAGTGAAAGATATCTCAAAATAAAACTGTTTCACAAATTGACCCATACTTTTCAGTAAAAAGATACTGGTGATGTCCAGTTGTCATTTTACCCTCTCTCGATATAAACATAATCCTGGTTCTTACCAGACTTTCGTGGAGATTATTTCATTGCTAAGTGGTCACACAAAGTTTTTGCTTGAAAGGCCTTAAATCTCTAGATATGCCATTTTGAAAAATATTGAATTTGCTTTTTAGGCCTGCATAATACATAAAACATATCTGCTACACCTTCCTCTCAGAAGAATCAAAGAAAGTATATTTTAACTGGTTCATAGATGAATAACCTTGCGACATTCTGACTATAAACAGCCGAATAAAGGTTCAAATATGTCATCTTAAATCATTCTTTTCACTTTCTTTAGATAGTTTATTTCCTTTGAACAGAAAATATATGTATGAAAACATAATAGTCACTCATTCTTTTAGTAACAGAATATGCAAACCCTCCAGCTCATATCTCCAGGGTACAAGCTGGTGATGTGAGCCTCAGACCTTCCAAAAAATTGACTGATCTGATCTAGTCAATTTTGCCACTTAGGAATGCACATCTAGAGATGCCAGGTCTTCCCATTTTTTAAAAGAAGCTGGGATTCCAGATATTTTTAATGTGAAACCTGTAGATTTTAAATGCTGGAAACTTTGGGGTTTGGGTTGTTTTTGTTTTTACTTCTGTTTTAATATTTGAACACCATGCTGAAAATTTTAAAACATTTTTTCAACTCTGTATAAGTCAAATAAAACACCTAAGTGTGACCTCTCTGGTCTCCATTCCAAATACCTTCAAGGTGTGATCAGACCTCAATAGAGATCCCTAGACTTCTTTTGACTATTTCCAATAATAACAACACAATCTTTTTCTCCCCTCATGGGAACCAGATTAAGTCTATGGCAAAGACATGTGATTCTCTGATAATTCCCATTATACTCCAACTGCAAGCACAAAATGATGTATGCATTTAAAGCAATTTAAAAATGACATTTTCCAGTGAAGATACGGAAGTACCCTGGCTTGCTGCTGACTGTATAATGTCCAGTACCACAAAGGGAGTGTTGTGAAACTAGTTAGGGTGAGACCGCCTTGCTGATTGGAATAGCCCATGAGAAACACATGAACTTACCTAAAAGAGTCACTTAAGCAATGAAGTAACTGACGCTAAGAAAAAAAAAAAAAAAAGTATGCTGAAACAGTACCTCAGGGGAGAAAGCCACAATTAGAAAGAAGGCTGTTGTTAATTTCCGCAGCCCCAACCTTCTTCCTCAGCCTGCCTTCCTAGTTCTTTTAGATGAATTGGCTTCTTTAAGTCAACTGAACACCATGAACACCAGGCCATGAACACAATGGACCAAAAAAAAAAAAGCAAATTTCCAAAAGCAGTTGAGAAGAAATTTTTATGGAATGTGCTCAGAGAATTGGTTAGTCAGTAGACGTTTATGTAAATATTTTTAAAGGTATTTATAAGTGACCTAATCCAGACAACAAGGCTTCCTTTTGCATTTTTTGCTCAGCACAGTGGAAGCTTTATTCACAAACGCTATGTGAAAGAAACATATTTTTCCATCTCGTGGCTAAGTATCTGTAGAATCATTTCCTTTCTACAATGCAAACTTGGCCCATGGCTTATCCACCTACTCAGGTGAATGGCAAACCACAATCGGGAGAGGGAACAATGGGGCACTGCCCTGAGAAAGTGCTTTTTGCCTTCTCAAAACATTCACAAACATTAACCAATTGATTGGTAGGTGAAGTTGGCCTTAAAAAAAAAAAAAAAGAGAGAGAGAGAGAGAAAGAGAAAACTACAGCTGAAGAGATTTCAAAGCTTTCTCTACAAAGAGATTCAGTGTCTGAGTCTGAATTGGAACTTGGACCTTCCTAACATTAGCAGTTCAGAGATTCAACTCATGTAAACATTTGAAAGGTCAGCTGTTCATCAAATACTTTTCCAACTACAGCAAATGTATCCTTACTAAGTTTCTTTTGTGAAAGTTCCAAGGTGCTGAACACTCATCCATTGCCACCAATAATTAACAATTCCAAACAACCTAAAGACAGAGAACTTTTTGTAGACATTTTGAAATTTCAGACTATCTTAGAATGTGGAAGTGGTAATGGGCAAAAGGCATGCTAGGAAAAAGAATATCAGGCTGAAATTTTTTCCCAAGATTGGTTCTTCCCTTTTTCAAACAGATTTGCAGAAATAAGAAAATAGTTTGTCCTTTTCAAATAAAGAGTTGTTGCTTCCTGGAAATGGGCAGAGAAGTAAAAACCAAGCAAAACAATATCGTTTGGTCTAATATTTAAGATTCAACAAAACTTGGAGGCATAAATGGGCACTACAGTCATTCCTTATTCTATCCAGTTAACTTTGCTTCAAATATATCTGCCCAGAGTTTAACGACTTAAAAAAAATTACCTGAAGTTCATATCTACCATAAGTTATTTCCCTCACATTCTTTCTGCATATTCGACATGCACAAAAAATCACAAGTCTAATTTAAACAATACCATTTATCGTCAAACTTGAGAACTGAACAGCTACCAGCTTTAAAAGATTTCTCCAGGTCTCACACCCACACACTATTTTATACTAGTATCTACACGGCCATGGTTAATGTGACAGGGTTATGTGATGATCTATGTGGTACGTCACCAAGAAGAGAGGACTCTTGTGAAAGCAGGATTTAAGTCTCTATGTCAGATTCAAAATTAATTTGAAATAAACGGTAGACCTAAATGTAAAAAACTATTAAACTTCTAGAAGAAAATCTCTAGAAGACATTGGGTTAGGCAAAAATTTCTTAAGCAAGACACAATTAGCACAATAAATAAATAAAAAAAAAACAGGTAAAATGAAGTTAATCAAAATTTAACATTTTTGCTCTTCAAAGACATAATTAAGGAAATGAAGCCATTGGAAAGCAGCAGCCAGGGCTGCTTACCTTCAAGGCCGAGGTCCTTAACAAAGGCTTCAGGGTGACCAAGAACATGAGCAAGCCAGGGTACAGCCACCACTGCCACCCCACCAAGCATACAAAGTTCAAGCTGCCATGTGGAAAGTAGTCAAGAAGGAACGAGCCTTCTATGCACAATAAAACCCCATAACTTAAAAATAAAATAAAAATGCAAGCCACAAACTCTGAGAAAATATTTGCAAACCATATATTTGAAAAAGGGCTTGAATCCAGAATATTTCTGAAAATACATACAACTCAGTAGAAAGAAAATACGGAACCCAATTTTTTAAAAAAGTAAGCTAAAGATTTGCACAGTCAATGACAGAAGATATGCAAATGAACAATAGGCCTAAGAAAGATGCTCAACATCGTTACTCATCAAGAAAATGTACATTAAAACTACAACAAGAATGACCACTAAACATCTACTAGAACAGCTAAAGTTAAAAAGACTGACAATATCATGTGTTACCAAGGATAAGAACAACCAGACTCTAATATATTGCTGGGGAGTGCAACACAGTATAGCCACTTTAGGAAACAGTATGGCAGACCCAGCAAACACACTTCTGGGTATTTACCCAAGAGAAATGAAAACATATTTCCACACAAAGAATTTTACATGAATACTCTTAACAGCGTTACTGATAATTGACAAATACTGGAAATAACTCAGATGCCCATCAACTGGTGAGTGAGTAAACAAATCAGAGTTTATGTATGATATGAAATACTACTTATCAATAAGAAAGAAAAAACTATTGATCAAAACAAGAATACAGATGGATCTTAAAAGCTTTATATTAAGCAAAACAATCCAGACTAAAAAGACTATCATATTGTATGATTCCATGTATATGACAATCTGGAAAAGGTAAGACTACAGTGACAGAAAACAAATCAATGGTTACCCGGAGCCAGAGGTCAGGAGAAAGGATAAAATGCAAAGGGGCACAAAGGCTACTTTCTAGAATGATAGAATTTATCTATATCTTGACTATGGTAAAAGTTATAATAGCTATATACAATTACCAAAATTCATTAAACTGTATACTTCAAAGAGATTTATTTTATGTAAATCATACCTCAATAAAGCAAAAAAAAAAAAAAAAAAGAAAAAGAAATCACCATATCAGGAAGTCTTCATTTCCTCCTGTTGTTCTACAAAATCTTGCTCTTTGAAATAGTCTGGGTACTTCACAATTTCATAACAGATTCGAGGTGTCCTTTCAGAATGAATCCATTAAACACTGTGCATCTGTGATGTGTTTTGATATTGTTTTAGATCAATAAGACACATCACAAAACTGTAACAATGATTTGACTTTCTCCTTACTCACCTTCAGAACACCATTTCCTAAAGCAGGAAGACCACATCTAAAGCTGGTGTACTCACAGTGTAATGTAATTCAGCAAGCCTTCATTGAGTGAGTGTCTGTTGCCTTGAACTCTGGAACCAGACTGCTATTAAATTGATTCTAATTGCAGGTCTACCACTGAATAGTATCACCTTGGACAAGTTACTTATCTGTGCTTCAGCCTCCCCATCTATAAAATAGAGGTAAGAGCCATGCCTACCTAATAGGGTTGTTCTGAGGATTCAATGAGCTAATTCATTAATAGTGCTTAGAACAGGGCCTAGCACATAAACAATTACCTTGCCTTTATCATTATGTGTGTGGTGCTAACACTATACAGAGGGATAAGACAGGGTTTGTTTTTGTTGTTTGTCTTGATGAGCTCACAGTTCAGCAGAGAGAAAGAGAAAGAATAACAACATATCACAAGGGACACAAAGAGAGAAATGTTTAAGTACTGTGAGAGCACAGATGTGTGAGCAACTTCATCGTGGTAATGGGGAGCCTGTCAAGGAACCCTACAAAGAGCAACTAAGTTTTGGAGGAAAAAAGGGAGCTCTTCAGACAAAAAAGAATGCAAGCAACAGTTATGATTATGTACTAAGTGTCTGTTAAATGCTATACACTCTGAGGCCGGGTGCGGTGGCTCAAGCCTGTAATCCCAGCACTTTGGGAGGCCGAGATGGGCGGATCACGAGGTCAAGAGATAGAGACCATCCTGGCTAAAACAGTGAAACCCCATCTCTACTAGAAAATACAAAAAACTAGCCGAGCGAGGTGGTGGGCGCCTGTAGTCCCAGCTACTAGGGAGGCTGAGGCAGGAGAATGGCGTAAACGCAGGAGGCGGAGCTTGCAGTGAGCTGAGATCCGGCCACTGCACTCCAGCCTGGGTGATAGTGCGAGACTCCATCTCAAAAAAAAAAAAAAAAAAAAGAAAGAAAAAAAGAAAAAAAAAATGCTATACACTCTGCTATCTATATATTTTACATGGGCCATTTCTCTTGTAATTGTTGCAATAACCCCGTGAGACAGATACTACAGTACCCATTTTACATAGGAGCAAACTGAGTGTAACACATTGTGAGTCACTTGCTTGAGGTCACACAACTAGTACATACCTTAAACAAGAATCCAAACTTACTCAGAAACTTCAGCAGAGAAAACAGCATTGCAAAGCATGTGGCTAGTTTTGAGAAAGTGGAGAGCTCAATGTGATTAGAACACAGATCACTCTAGAAAGATGAGTTCTTAGGGGTCCTGCAACCAGTAACTGTATCTCAGACAGGGAACTCCATTACCCTTCTCCCAGGCAGAAAGCCTCTTATGGCCTGCTGCTTCAGTGGGTATTATTTAGTAAGCATAGTCTTCCTTCACTAAATCGTGAAATCAGAGGTAGAGGTTTCTTAACATGTGGTTCTATGGTCACATGTGTCAGAAGCCCTGGGAAACTTGTTAGATTTTCAAGGTGCCATACAAGTCTATAGAATCAGAAGCTCTTTGACCCCTGAACACTCCTTTTCAGCATCCTTTTCAGGAGTTTCCTATATACACCAAAGTTTGAGAGTCTCAGTGGTGGCAGATTTACTCAGAACTCTGTCTCTCAGGGCTCTAAGAGCTGAGCTCCCAAACTTCAATGTACACACAAATCCCCTGGGAATCCTTTTAAGAATCAGATTTTGATTCAGTGGGTTGGCGGGATAAGGGGACTGAATTCTGCCAGGTGTTGTAGACATTGCTGGTCCACAGACCACTCTAGGGGTCACAGGGTTGTAGAATATCCCACCCAGATTTCTTCTCTGCTTCTACTGTCTCTCCTGCTCTTGTTTATCTCCAAACTATTTTTCCTTTCCCAGGTTTAGTGCACCTTAAAACAACCTTCTATTTACTTACTGTCTAAAAATGTTGTACCTCTGCCAAGAGAAGATGATCAAACTGTTTTTATTTTCATATACTTATTGTTGAAAAATGGTACTTTTAAAAATATGTTTCTTGGTGCTCTGAAATTCTAGAAGAGCCTAAGAGGTCAGGCTCTAGTATATAAAATAGAAGGACTGATGATGACAAAAGTGTGAAAAATGAACTTTTTGTGTGATATAATGTACATAGTAATCTTGGCCTATTAACATTTTCTTCAACACACTCTTTTAAATAACATAATGAAACTAACAGCACTGCCATCTCTGGAGTCATCAAGGATTGACTAAGGAGGAGTCTTAGTCAGAATAAATCTCCTTATTTAGAACTTAAGAACCTGAGCTCTCTGGTCTCCTGTGCTGACATGCTCTGGAAGCCTCTCCTTACTGGCACTCCTGCAGGGAAAGAGCTGTGTGCAACCAGCTGCCAAGTCTTCAGCTTCCTGGCACCAGGCAATGGTAAATGCCACTCCAGCTGAAAGGCGTCTTTTGCCCTCTGGGTGAGAATGGCTGCTTTAGAAAATGGCCTTAAGTTCCTAATGGCACTAAGTTCCTAATACTTCTTTTTTCTTTGAGCTATCATATTTTCAAAGCATTAATCCTTGCAAAGGTGCAAGACTCCCACTTTATATTTTGCAGTGCATTTCCTAATATGTGTCTACTAACCTGGACTCGTTCCTGGCTTTGCAATTCAGTTACTTTATCTTGTGGTTCAAACACTTCTGTTTGTTGTTCCCACTTAATTCAGATGAATTAAAGAGGCACTTTCAGGAAGGGGTTGGATTACCCACTCTCTATAAGATAGACAGGCCTGCATGCTGAGGCTTACCTAGAGACAATTGATTTGATTTGGTGCATTTTAGGTGAAGGAAATAATGTGGTCTGAAATTCCACATCTTTGCCCTGAAGTCTTAGTTCTAAGACTAAAAGAAACCACCAATCCAATTTCTAGCCTGCTGTTAAGAAGCATGCTGTCAATGTAGAGATAAATCTATACTTTGAAAACAAAAATTAAGATTTTCTTTGGTACTTAATAAGCCCTTCAAGATGGGATCAACCATTTATAGGAGAAACCAAGGAGGATTCTAAACAAATTTGGGAAATACAGATGGTCCCTGACACAATTTTTTAATTTCACTATGGTGCACAAGTGATATGCATTCAATAGAAAGAGAGATGATATTCTCTCTCTCCATCTCCGTCCATGCTGGAGAGCAGCATTGAGCCACAGTTCCCAGTCAGCAGCATGATCATGGGGGTAAACAACCAACACTCTACATGATACTATGTTGTCACGTGATTTTGCCCAACTGTTGGCTAACATAAATGTTCTGAGCACATTTCAGCTCATCATAGCTAGGCTAAGCTATGATATTCGGTAGTTGAGGTGTATGAAATGCATTTTCCATTTACACAATATTTTCAACTTAACAATGGGTTTAACAGGACATAACCCATTTGTAAGTGAAGGAGCATCTCTAAATATAGTTCAGTTTTCTTCCATTTCTGCTCCCCTCTCTTTCTGCTTCCCTCTTCATGACTTACCCCAGTTACTCATTCATTTAATATTTTTTCTTTAATAGCAACTACGTATTATACACTGTTAGGATCTATATATGTAACTTTAAATAAGTCAAATATAGTCCCTGCTCTCACAAAATTTATCCTCCTAGTGGAGGATATGGGAGTAAGCAATCACAATATAATAGGTTCCACTTTTGATTTACAGTAATTGCCAACCAATGCCTGCCATGATTTGATGTTTACTTTCACTCAGTAGGTTCAAGTTTACAAGGCTGGTTATTACTTCCCAGGCAGGATCACTATGCCTACAATTTGTGTAGTTGCTAGGGGACAAAATGGAGTCCCGAATTAGGTAATATATTCCTACTGGCTTTCCCCAGACATATCTCTCAGAATATTAATAATTGAGAATATATTAATAATTGAGTCCATTTTTCTTATTGTATAAAAGAAGCTTTTATTTAATAATATAAATATAAAACTACTCAATAACATTTCTAATTATAAAAAACTACATAAAATATATATAGTTTTAAAACTACATAAAATAAGATTTAAAAAATGCATGGCTGGGTACAGTGGCTCATGCCTGTAACCCCAGTATTTTGGGAGGCCAAAGTGGGAGGACCGTTTGAGGTCAGGAGTTTGAGACCAACCTGGGAAACACAGCAAGACAAATTTATTTACTTACAAAACTAAATAAAGCAAATCCACACAAATAAATTGGTACCTTCCAACATATAACCTTGACTCCCATCAGTACTTGTTTAATATAGCTTTGCTTCTTAGGTACTGTAATGTTGTGATATAATAAGAAATAAATGTTTGGTCTTTGTCTCCAGTTCCTGGCACAAAGCTTCTAAAACACTAGCAATTTCCTGAGTAATAGAAGTGAAAGCAGCATCTTTCATCGTTCATAATAAGCCACTTCCAACCACACCTGAGTTTATGCTAATGAGGTGAGTCTTGAAGGATGGAGGCTGGTTACCAGAGGAACCAACTATGTGTTTAGAAGATTGAAACCTTCAGCCGCATCTGGGGAGGGAAGAGGAACTGGAGATTGAGTTAATCACCAAAGGCCAATGATTTAATCAATCATGCCTACATAATAGAGCCTTCATAAAACCCCTAAGCAAAGGTATTGGGAAAGTGTCCAGGTCGATGAATGTGTCCACTTGCCAGGAAGGTGATACATCCCAAACTCCATGGATACAGAAGTTCCTATACCTGGGACCATTCTGGACTTTGTCCTATGAACCTATTCATCTGACTGTTCATTTGTATCCTTTAGAATATGCTTTATAATAAACCAGTAATACAAAGTGTTCCTCTGCGTTCTGTGAGTGGTTATAGCAAATTACCAGACTTGAGGAGGGGTCCCCGTAGCCAGGTCAGAAGTATAGGTAACCTGGGGACCCACTACTTGTGACTGGCATCTGAAGTGGCGGGCAGTCTTGTGGGGCTGAACCCTTAACCTGTAGGGTCTGCACTCACCTTGGATAATGTCAGAATTAAATTGAATTGTTGATCCCTAGTTGGTTTCTAAAGAGAATTTGAGAATTTATTGGTCTAGAAAATCCATATACTTGGTGTCAGAAATGTTGTGAGCAGAGAATCTGTTTCCCATTAGGCCCAAACAAAATTTCTCCCTGACTTGATTTTATTAGTATTGAAAACACTTAGACTATACTCATCTGATTGTGCTCTGGAGCTACTAAGTGAAAGCTGCCCTCTTTGAACTGCTTACTGAGATTAGACATCTCCAAGTTTTTAACCGCCTCCTTCCCTAATCACCTAGGCAGGTCTCATTTTCCCCATTCTGTAATTGTATGGTTAATTTTACTAACCTTCCCACCCGGAGAATGCTCCCTCTTCACAGTTGCCCTCTCTTTCCCGATTCTTTGTACCTCAGCCAGAGTAAAAAGAATAGGAGACTGAAGTTATATAAATGTGAGGAAATCATCCAGTGATAATCTCTTCAAAGCAGTAAAAACTATGACCCTTGACAACCCTTCCAGCTAATTCACTCTGAGCCTTTTTCTGAATGGCCCATTTGTTTGAGAGGTAATTTACAATTAATGGTAAGATTACTGTAACTATGGTTTGTATATTCAGATCTTACTTTATCAGAGGATTATCTTTATTGATTGATTTTGAAACCATATTTCTTACTTCTCAAAAGAATTTGAGATAACTTGACCAAAAAGCCACACATACAATTAAACTGTAAGATCAAGAAAAGCACAAGGGTAAAACAAGAAAGAGAGAAAACCTGATGATAAAACTTCCCAGAACCAGCCACCCCCATTGTAATTTGTGGAAATCTATCCTGATAGACCATCTGCAATCTTGAATAGTATTTATTTGGTGGTGTATGTCACCCCATTCTCTAATGTATGGAGAGTTTTGGGGAACTGGAGATGTATCTTAGTCAACTTTTTTATTCTAGGGGCCTTGGCAAAGTGCTAGACACAGACTGGATTTTCAATAACAGTTTCTTGCATTCACTCCGAATTTCTACATTTCCACTCTATTTCTTCTAAGAGCTGCGCTTTATTTTTTTTCCTTTTTTATCATTTTAACACGTACTTTAAATATACTAAAATAGAACCATTTTGAAACACAGTTTTATGTGGTTTCTTTCCTATGATATTAAGATATTAGTTTATAAAGAATTAAGATGTGGTCCCTTCCCCAAATAATTTGTATTTTTAAACCCCAGGGAAAACTACCCCTTCTGCATCCTCTTTCAGTTTTGCTGCCCCCTCATCAAATAAACCCTCCACCCACCAGACAACTTTGCCACATAGGGTGTGCAGAAAATACAATCTTCAAGCCAGCACACTTCCTTCCCACCTCTCTTGACTCTTCACAGACAGAAACATCACCCCCACTCCTGCTCAGAAATATTAGCAAGTGAAGATCCAACGTTTTGAATCCAAAAGATTGCCAAACACTCTTAGAGGACAACTGATCACTGTCAAAAGCCTTTGTAAATTCCACAACACACAATTTATCTTTGAGCCTCACAGCCTCATCAACGTTTTCTAGAAGATTCCAGATTACAAAGAAAATATCGTAATGGCTTTAATTACACAATTTGGTTTTGGAAAATGTAAAATTTATATTAAGGTAAAACTGATTACATTTATTATTTATTATAGTTATTATTTCCTAATGCAAATATCACTAATAACATCTGTATTTTTGCCAAGTGGCCAAGCATGTTTAAAAATGTTACAATTCCCATCCTTGATAATATGTTTAATTGTTAACATATCTTAAAATATTTCTGCCCTCCAAATTTTAATAAAAATGTTTTTTATTAAAAAACAACTATTGATTTTGTATCCACCTTTGACAGAATTTCTATGACATGAATCTTTATCTATTTTATTTACTCATATTCTCCTAAACCCTTAGATCATTCTCTGGCACAAAATATTAATAAGTACTAATTAATAGCAATTCCCTTTCTCTTCTTGTCCCACAGTTATTTCCTTATCTTCACCACTGCAAAAAGCACAGCCTCTCATTAAGCCTACCATAATAGATTGGCAGTTTCTTGAGATCTTATTCATTTTCTTAAGCAACTAAATGAGAAAAGGATTACGAAAAGGTTTAAACTGGAGGAAACAAGACATTGAATGAATGGAAAATAAGCCTATAAAGTTGAAGGAACATAGATACTTTAGTTAAAAAAAAAAAAAAACAAAAAACACACACACAAGAAAACTAGAGAGAACAAATAGTCATAAACAATGCTGGTTAGACAAGAGGTTCATCAGAAAATAACTGATAACAGTGATAGAGGCAGGAGGCAGAGAAATGCTAGGCAGACAGGGGCAGGTCCCTGGCAAAACCCCACCTTCGAACCAAAATGCCTGAAACCCATGGCCCAAAGTGAGAATTTCTATCCTTATTTGCCTGCTCTCTCCTGATTGGTTATTTCTGAATATTGTCTTTTTTACCAAACTAATATTGCCCCCCACCCTGTGCCTATAAAGACCTCAGATTCAGTCAGTAGGGGAGAGAACCAGCTTGACTGGAGGTGACTTGACTTCAGAGGGACAACTGGACTTTGGAGGAGAGAGGGCTTAACTTTGGAGAAGAGCCGACCAGAGACAGTCAGACTTTAGGGAAGATTATCTGCCCCTCCTGTGGCCTCTCCAGCTCCCTTCTACACTGAGAGTCACTCCATCGCTAAATAAAATTCTCTGCCTCCACCATCCTCCAAGTGACTTCATTCTTCTTGAACGCCAGATAAGAGCTCAGGATGCACCAAGTATGAGTACTCAAAAAAGGCTGTCACACTGGCCCTTTGCCCTCCCTGGAGGAGGGCAGCCACCCCACACAACAAGGGAAGGGATCCAGTGAGCTAATAACACACTGCTGTCCACAGACAGCGGAGCTAAGAGAGCATTGCAACACACCCCCTCAGGCTTCCAGGGCTGCAGGCACCCCAACCTGGGTGCTACAGGGCCCACACAAAGCCTTCTCCTGCCAGTGCCCAAAGCAGCCGGCCAGATCCTGTACTCACTTGCTCACACCTGGTCTGGCTGCAGGGATGGCATGAAGCCTACTCCTGCTGGTGCCCAAAGCAGCTGGACAGATCCCACATTCACTCGCTTATGCATTCCTTCCTGCAAAAGGTTAACATTTTTTGAAGAGATGGAGTCTCGCTTGGTTGCTCAGGCTGGTCCTGAACTCCTGGCCTCAAGTGATGCTTCCACCTTGGCCAAAGCGCTAGGATTACAGGCATGAGCCACCATGCCTGGCCATTTGTCTGTGTGGTGGGCCAAATAAATGGGGCACTTCTGTCACAGGTCTGACAAAGGGATCAAGAAAAAGTCCTACATCAATAGTACAGGTGGTGGGAGAATCGGGAAGACAGGCAGCTGGGAACTGTTGTGCTGAGAAGCACAATGGATGATGTCCAAAGAATGTGGTGAACTCAACTCTATGTGGCAGATAATATACGTTAACATTTGTAAGCAAGCAGCCAATTGTTTCATGACTGATGACAAGCCAGTAATATTTACAGTGAGAGAGGCTTATACTTATTGAGCACTTTTTACATATCTCACATGTGTTGTCTCATTTAATTCTTACAATTCTGTGAGGTAAATACTATTATAGCCAGCCTTCCATATCCAGGGGTTCCTCATCCTCAGATTCAACCAAACCGGAAAATATTCAAAAATAAATAAGTAAATACAATAAACAAAATACAAATAAAACAAATGGCCAGGCACGGTGGCTCATGCCTGTTATCCTGGCACTTTGGCCAAGGCAGAAGGATCACTTGAGGCCAAGAGTTCAAGACCATCCTGGGCAACGAAGCAAGACTCTGTCTCTACAAAAATTTTTAAAATTAGCCAGATGTGATGTGTGCCTATAGTCCCAATGGCTGAGGCAGAAGAACTGCTTGAGCCCAAGAGTGACAGTGAGCTATGATCACATCACTGCATTCTAGCCTGGGCAACAGTGAGATCCTGTCTCTTAAAATACATACACACATAAACACACACAAATTTATTTACTTATAATTCATATATATTATATATAATATATAGTGTAACAACTATTTACATAGTAATTTAGAGATTAAGTATATAAGATATGTGTAGGCTATATGCAAATACCACATCATTTTATATAAAAGACTTGAGTATCCTCAGACTTTGATATCTAAGGGGGATCCTGGAACCAACACCCAACAGATACTGAGGGATTACTATACTTCTTTTTCCTACAGATGAAGAAACTAAGGTAAGAAAGATGAAGAAGATAAGATGAAGAAATTATGGAGTGGTTATGTCACTTGCCCAAGCCCACTCGGCTAGAAAGTGCACAAGCCACCTTCCAACCTAGGCAGTTTAAATCCAGAGCTGGCTGTTGGCAACACAGTACACTCCACTCCATGTGCTATAGGAACAGTCAGTGGTAGAGAGTCCAGAGAGCAGGCCACAGGCAAGAAGGGGCAAGAACCAGGCAGTGAGTCAGTGGGCTAAGAGTAGTGGGCTAAGGCTCAAGATAGACCACAGATCCAGTGAAAAACTGGAACATTATGCTGGTAAACTGAGGCAGAAGCTAGTATGCCAGGGGAAGGAAGGAGAGGCTCCAACAGAGTCACATAGCACTCACATCTAATACACCAAATACAACCTGTGTGTGGTAGGCTGAAGCCTGATACAGGAAAATAAGACTAAGGCCACTGATGTATTTGCAGGCCTGTGCAGTACTGTAGCAAGAAAGAAGCTAAACCTGCAGCAGTGTACCTGGGAAGATCAGCTAATCAGGCATTGCTAACCTTCACACATTCTACCAGCCCAGGGCTCAGAAAGTGAAGATGACTTAAGAAGAGCGTGAGCACCCTCCCAACACTGAACCAGGAAGAAACTGAATCCCTGAACAGATCAACAACGAATTCTGAAATTGAGGCAGTCATAAATAGCCTACCAACCAAAAACAGGTCAGGACCAGGAGGGGTCACAGCTGAATTCTACCAAATATACAAAGAAGAGCTGGTACCATTCCTACTGAAACTATTCCAAAGAATTGAGGAGGAGGGACTCCTTCCTAACTCATTCTATGAGAGCATCATTATCATCCTGATATCAAAACCTGGCAGAGATATAACAAAAAAAGAAAACTTCAGGCCAGTGTCATTGAACATTGATGCAAAAATCCTCAACAAAATACTGGCAAACCAAATCTAGCAGCACATCAAAAAGTTTATCAACCACGATCAAGTAGGCTTCATCCTTGGGATGCAAGTTTGTTTTAACACATGCAAATCAATAAATGTGATTCATCATATAAAGAGAACTAAAGACAAAAACTACATAGTTATCTTAATAGATGCAGAAACAGCTTTTGATGAAGTTCAGCATCCATTCATGTTTAAAACTTTCAATAACCTAGGTACTGAAGGAACATACCTCAAAATAATAAGGGCCATATATGACAAACCCACAGCCAATATCATACTGAATAGGCAAAAGCTGGAAGCATTCCCCTTGAAAACCAACACAAGACAAAGATGCCCTCTCTCACTACTCTTATTCAACATAATATTGGAAGTCCTGGCCAGAGGAGTCACGCAAGAGAAAGAAATAAAGGGCATCCAAACAGGAAGAGCGGAAGTCAAACTCTCCCTGTTTGCAGACGCATGATCCTGTATCTAGAAAACCCCATTGTCTCAGCCCCAAAGCTTCTTAAACTGATAAATAACTTCAGAAAAGTCTCAGAATACAAAATCAATGTCCAAAAATCACTAGCATTCCTATACACCAACAACAGTCCGGCCAAGAGCCAAATCAGGAACTAAGTCCCATTCACAATTGCCACAAAAAGAATAAAATGCCTAGGAATATAGCTCTCTAGGGAAGTGAAAGATCTCTACAAGGAGAACTACAAACCACTGCTCAAACAAATCAGAGATGAAAGAAACAAATGCCAAAACATTCCATGCTCATGGATAGGGAAAATCAATATCGTGAAAATGACCATACTGCCCAAAGCAATTTATAGATCCAACACTATTCCTGTTAAACTACCATTGACCATTCTTCACAGAAATATAAAAGAAAAAAAATTAAAGATTCATATGGAACCAAAAAAGAACTGGAATAGCCAAGGCAATCCTAAGCAAAAGGAATAAAACTGGAGGCACCACACTACCCGACTTCAAACTATACTACAGGGCTACAGTAACCAAAAAAGCATGGTACTGGTACAAAAACAGTTACATAGACCAATGGAGCAGAATAGAGAACCCAGAAATAAGACCACACACCTACAACCATCTGATTTTGACAAACCTGACAGAAACAAACAATGGTGAAAGGATTCCCTATCCAATAAATGGCACTGGGAAAACTGATTAGCCATATGCATACCCCTTCCTTATACCACATACAAAAATTAACTCAAGATGGATTAAAGACTTCAATGTAAAACCAAAAACTATGAAAATCCCAGAAGACAACCTAGGCAATACCATTCAGGACATAGGTACAGGCAAAATTTTCATGATAAAGATACTAAAAGCAATTGCAACAAAAACAAAAATTGACAAATAGGATCCAATTAAATTAAAGAGCTTCTGCACAGCAAAAGAAACTACCAACAGAGTAAAAAGACAACCTACAGAATGAGAGAAAATATTTGCAAACTATGCATCTGACAAAGGTCTAATATCTAGCACCTATAAAGAACTTAAACAAATTTACAAGAAAAAAACAAACCCCATTAAAAAGTGGGCAAAGGACATGAACAGATACTTTTCAAAAGAAAACATACATGTGCCCAACAATTATATGAAAAAAGCTCAAATTACTGATCATTAGAGAAATGCAAATCAAAACCACAAGGAGATACCATCTCATACCAGTCAGAATGGCTATTATTAAAAAGTCAAAACATAACAGATGCTGGTGATGTTGTAGAGAAAAAGGAATATTTATACACTGTTGGTGGGAGTGTAAACTAGTTCAACCATTATGGAAGACAGTGTGGTGATTCATTAAAGATCTAAAGACAGAAATACCATTCGGCCCAGCAATCCCATTACTGAATATATACCCAAATGAATATAAATCATTCTATTATAAAGACACATGTATGCACATGTTCATTGCAACTCTATTTGCAATAGCAAAAATATGGAATCAACCTAAATGCCCATCAATGACAGACTGGATAAACAAAATGTGGTACATATATACCATGGAATACTGTGCAGCCATAAAAGGAATGAGACCATGCCCTTTGCAGGGACTTGGATGGAGCTGGAGGCCATTATCCTTAACAAACTAACACAGGAAGAGAAAATCAAATACCACATGTCACTTGTAAGCAGGAGCTAAATGATGAGGATACATGGACATGTAGAGGGAAACAACATACTGCAACCGTCAGAGTGGGGAGGAGAGGAGGGAGAGGATCAAGAAAAATAACTAACGGGAACTAGGCTTAATACCTGGGTGATGAAATAATCTGTACAACAAACCCCATGACACAAGTTTTCCTATGTAACAAACCTGCACTTGTACCCCTGAACTTAAAGTAAAAGTTAAAAAAAAAAAAGAGTTTGAGCCCACCCTACCTTGAAATCCCAATTAAGAACTGGGTGTGGCTCATGAACTTCACAGCAGACACGACTAATTCAAAAAGGCTAATCTTATAACTAAATCAGAGCCCTCCAAAACTCCAAAGCGCATAGTGAGCAAACTATGAAAGCTCAAAGAGCTTCCCTATTCACTCAGGATAAATCGTTTCTTTGGAAAAGCTCAATTATTTAGATCAAAGTCTCTTAGAATCACCTCAAAGCTTTTAAAACATATTCCTGGGTCCCACGTCAAACTTAATCAAAATGTCAGGTGGCAGTGCAAAGGAAATTACATTTTTTTAAAAGGACCCTGGAGAATTCTGATGATCTTTATGACTCATATGCATGAATAAATGCAAAAGACTGCCAACAGGAGTCTATTGGCGAGAATTTTTTCCAAGAGTAGCATCTTTCACCAGCTCTGACAGAGACAATGCCACTGCCCTGTTTAGATCACTAGTGTGGGGTTGTCACTTCATTTCATGTGATCAAGTACTTTAGGGATCTGCTGGACCCAAGCAAAACTAGCCCTTCATTCAGATGGTAGAGGCCATCTGGAGTCAGACACTTCTACTGCAGATGGTAATGGAACGGGGTCTTAAACTGGGCCCTCAAACAAGAGGATTTGAGAGTGATACAGTCAACTGTAGATATGTAGGAAATAGCTTACTAAATGGCTAAACAAAATGGAAACAAGATTGCAGCTATCACACAGAGGTTTGGGTAGTGACTAAGAATTCCTCTTCCCTAAAGTAATGACAGTTGTTCAGCAGGAATGGTTAGGCCAATGGCTTTGCTCCCCTCCCATTCCCTGGGTCTTGTTCTATCACTTTCCTTTGTCCTTTTCTGTATGGCAGGGATTGAGGCAGTGGAGGGCTGATGTTAAAGTTCTGGGACCAGTCTCTCTAAATAAAAATAATAGTTAGCTTTTACTAAGCCCTTAGGACTGTCGGGCTGTGTCCTCAATTGTTTACGAGCATTATTTAATTTAATGAACAACTTTAGGTCATTTGAATGACTTAAGCAGCAAAGGAGCCTCTGATGATTTATTCTAAAGATCCAAAGTTTCTTGTCTTTGTCTTCCAATATACATGGAGGTTCCCTGCACAGTAAATGGCAAAGAGCTATTTCTACCTCCTTTTAGGGGAGCTTCAGAGGAAGTTTACTTGAATCACACTTTCCATGACGGAGATTAGGTAAAGGATGAAGTTGCTGATAATGAGGCTAGGTCTTTCACTGAGACCTGAGTACCACATTACCCATTCTGGTATCTTCTTCCATCTGAATAGCTGATGCCTACAAAATCAATTCAACTGGCTATATTTTGACCAAAACAAACAGGAATATGGTTACAGAGTTGGATCAACCTTGTCATCAACTGCTTTTCTCTGTTATTTAAAACCAATCTAAGTTGCTAAACACTAGAATTAATAATAAGGAGAAGTTGGGCTCTCTTTAAGGATTTTTTTTTTTTACTGTTATGCCTTTTCTGAAGATGTTTTAAATGGGTCTTTGTCAAGAAGATAGGGGCAAGGAAGAAAGAACCAAGGTTTCTTCTGGTCAAGGAATGCAATGATTCTATCACATTCAGAAGAAACAGCAATTTATTTTTGGTGCCTGGCATATCTTCTTCAAATTTCAAATGAGGAGTAATGTTGATGATTTGCCACAGGTTAAAGTAGAGAATGTATCACCCTTCCATATAATAGGACTTTTTTTTTTTTTTTTTTTTTTTTTGAGACAGAGTCTCTGTCTATTGCTATTGCCCAGGCTAGAGTGTAATGGCACAATAATAGCTCACTGCAGCTTGGAACGCTTGAATGCAAATGATCCTCTTGCCTCAGACTCCAAAGTAGCTGGGAATACAGGCACCTGGCTAATTGGTTTTATTTTTTATAGAAATAGGGGTGTCTCTATGTCACCTTTTAGACACAGCTTAGAACACTTTTACAAGTGTTCTCAAGTGTGTTTGCAAACCAGCATTTCCTAGAGCCATGTGGCTGCATTTTGGTCAAAATGCTGCCTTTGCAAAAATGGCTGACACAAGATACAGCCTAAATCCAGTCACTTCACCTTTTTCTTACACAATGACCTTGGCTTTGAGCCAAAGTCCCAAAGAGCAAGAAGAAGTTACCATTGCAGGCAGCTAAATAGAGTAAAAGAAATGGAATACTCATTTTGTTCAAGGTAAGCAGGACATTTTAGAAGCAAAACAAGAATTTGGGTTTGCTGGATAATTTAAATAACTACAAGGAAGACTTTGTAGCCTAATTACTTCACAAGAGCTAATAACCAATGGAGAGTAATATACAAGCCTCTGAATTGCTTGTTGTAATACACAAGTCCAAACCATAAAGAACCAATGTCACATAATTTAAAAATAAAACATGTAAACAAGTTGGCAGGTTTGCTGCGCCTGACTTCTTGCCCAAGCTCTTCAAAGAAGAGTGAGGAAAAGTCGTGATTTAAAGTCAAATAATTAGGGTTCAACACCCAGCTCACTTTACCTCTCTCAACTTTTCTCCATATCTTTATCAGTAAAATGGGAATGATAATTTTATATACCTCATAAGATCACTGAGAGTATTAAATATTTCACTACATAAATGCTTGCTGGCATTAAAAAGTCTTGCAGCATAGCTCTCTTCTAAGTGTATCTTATTTTCAGCCTGTATCGGGAGAAGAAGATATGGCAGTAATGGAATCAAATGTCCCTTGGACCAGAAAAAAAAAAAAAAAGTCACTCTACTGTAAAAGATTTGCAGTCGTCTGTGCCCTAGAATCTTCTTAAATTTCATCAATCTCCTAGTGAGTATTACCAAGGTCTCCTAACTGGCTCCCTTAGTCATATATACAAGTTAAACAATTTCTAATGCCACTCTCTCAATGCCAAGTCTTTGAAAATTCACTGGGCATAAGGGGTGGATCAACATGACTACATTATTAGTCAAAGAACAAACACTCTAGGTAAGTAATTTCGTTTTCTCCCAAAGATTAAATATGTTCCCACCTGTGAAGACTAACGGGCTCCAGGGATCTTTTTCTGTGTATTTAACAACGAGATAACTATGTGGCAAAGTCAGTAATCAGACAGCAGGTGCAAGGAACCAACTAACTTCTTTACAAATAGTTTTTCCTTAAGGGAAAAAAGGCATGCCTTTAGACAACAGCTCTGTAATCTGAAACATGAGGACAGGAAGATTGCCAATCAGGAATATGTTCTAGTAGAGCAATCAGCTCAAACTCTAAACTTTGCAGGGAATGGAGTTTAGGACACCAACTTTTTTGAGCTTGGTCAGCCAGGCAAAAAGCCTAGGACCCAACTGTGAATAGTTTCTTCTCTCCATCTACCAAATCTAAACAATTACCCTAGTTATTTTCCCTTTGAAATATATTCATAGTTTCTTCTTCTTTTCTGTCTCTACTTACTCTCTCATTTTACTGTCTCCTGCCTAGATACTCAGGGGTCTCATAAGTAGTTTTCCAGATCCTTCAAACCCATACTGCCAAACACTGCCCAAGTGACAGTATCAAACGGGCCTATGGTAAGACATGCTGTAGTTCAAAATGCAAGGTGCAGCTCCCTCTGGTCTCTAAGTCTGACCTCTTGTACCTCACTTTTAAGGTCCTGCATAATCTTACAGCACCCTACCAACTGGGCTTATTTTCCAGTCAGACTGGCTTCCTCTCCAGGCACCCATGAACACGCAAGACACACTCCACCCCGCCCATTATCCCTTCACTACTTCACAGCTGCTGCTGGCTCTTAGTGGAATGCCCTGCATTCTCCAAATGCATACAAAGTGGTACTCATTCTTCAGGACCTAGATTTAGCCTTTTCTCCCTCCTGCACTGCTCAGTAAACATTTTCTCTGTACCACGTTCTCTACCACTTAATAAAACAGCTGTATATTGTTCACCCATTTCATATATGCCCTAGACTTGTCTCCATAAACTAGATAAAGAATTGGGTCACCAAATGCTGATCCTCATGCCAGATATGATCCCAAACACATCAGTTTCGTCCCTCATTTTTTTTCTTTTAATTTGAGAAATGTGACACAATGCCCAGCACTGTCCATAGAATTTCCTCAATGATATCAATCTTCGCACATCAATCTTTAAATTTTTAAAATTAAGAATAACAATATCTGAATATGTGTCAATAAAACTTCTAAATCTGGACTGTAGGAGAAAAGGCACTGGGTGAATTGGAAAAATCGCCGAACAATGATTGAGGAGATCTGGCTTCTAGGCCCCACTCTGCAACTAAATAGTTCTGTGATCCTAGTTAAGCTACACAGTGTCTCTCCAAAATGAAGGGTTGGACTGGGTGACACTATGGTCTCTTCCAGCTCTTTCTATGATTCTAAAGCTGCCAATGTGGCATGAGAGCCTGGTTTGATCATCTCTGAAAAGCAGAATTTAAGAGGTTTTCTTCAGGAAATAGAAAAGCTCCAGGGCCTTCCCTTTATCATCATAATATTAGGAAAGTTGGCCTCAAATTATTCTCCTTTGTGAGACAATATGCTATAGTAATCTTCTAGGTCAAATACAAAAGAGATGATGGGTTAATTTTCAATCTTTGAAAGCTATCACATATATTTTAAACCAACTCAGTAATGGCCTATCTTAAATTTGGGTGTCATGAAGCTACACGATGAAGCTACATGAAAACTTAAAATAAAACTAACTCAAGTTTGGAAGCGGAAGAGTTGAGGGTGCATATTGAATGCCGTGTTGGAGACCTAAGAGAATTTTATATATAAACCCTGAAAGAACAAATGTATTTCCTACTTTCTAGTCAAATGTATATATTAAGCAGTAAGAAATACTAACAAAATCTGCCATAAATTCCTGAGAATTTTTTTCTTTCTTTTTATTTTCCAGTGGTCTTGAGGATAAGAGCATCTCTTTGAAAGAATAAAAAACAGAAAGCAAGTTATAATAAGGTACCTGTGAAAGATAATTTATAAAGCAATACATATATGCAGGAGAGTTTTCTAAGGGAGAGAAGAAGTAGACAAGAAGGAAATGATGTCAAAGGGGTATCTTCAAAGAATGTCAGTCAAATGAGAATAGTAAATATGTCACAAAATTAGTCACAGTGTGATTCTGCTTTGGGGATTTCATTCATTCATTCGTCACTCATTTATTCATCAAGTGCTTAGGTCATATGCTGGGCACTTAGGTTATGATAAAGGGAAAGACCTTCCCTGCAAGAACTCACCATCAAATGGAGACAGCCAGGGTCTGATTTGGTACTGTCCCTGACTCAGTGCTCGCTGTGTGCCGGGTACTGAGCACACCAGCCCCATGAGGCAGGTGCCATTGTTATTCCTGTATCACATGAAGAAATCATGTCTTTAAGAGATTCAGGGCCAGGTACGATGGCTCATGCCTGTAATCGCAGCACTTTGGAAGGCTGAGGCAGGAGGATCACGAGTCCAGGAGCTTGAGACTAGCCTGACCAACATGGTGAAACCCTGTCTCTACTAAAAATATAAAAATTAGCTGGGCGTGATGGTGCACACCTGTAGTCTCAGCTACTTGGCGGGGCTGAGGTGGGAGGATCACTTGAGCCTGGGAGGGCAAAGCTACAATGAGCCCTGATCGTGCCACTGCACTTCAGCCTGGGTGACAGAGTGAGACCCTATCTCAAAAAAAAAAAAAAAAAAAAAAAAAAGGCCAGGCGCAGTGGC